>NC_135801.1:42665287-42802481 GCF_964213995.1 Mustelus asterias
CCCTTTAAGTTTGTGCAGTAATCTTATTTGTACCTAAATTTTGCATTGATGTTCCACAAATTGTGTGGAAGCATGATCTGTACAGTAAAGAATCCTTGGCCTTTCTCAGTAAGGTACACTGCTCGCTCACCCTCAGCTATATCTGAATATAGCATCAGACAGACTTTGGGTATCAATGCAAAGACTGAGGTGTCTTCTGGCCTCATGTCCTTTCAGGCACAAAATGGATGTCTATGAATTGAATTTCTTCTCCTAAGCTTTATAATTTGTTATTTACCTCAATAAAAAAGGATGTCTGCAAGGCACTAGTCTCAGTCCTATTCATTGTGTTTGATTCAAGGAGCAGAAACCAATTTCAATATCTAAGCTCCAGTAGCTACTTTGCCCTTTAAAATAATATATTTCCCTTTTTAAAGATATATATTTGGTGCAATTAATAAATAATTTGTGCTCAAAGAAAACTTAATTATCTTACGAAACTGCAATCGTAAAGTTACCTCATTTACTTATACAAACCGTAACACAATAGTAATAACACATCAGGGTAGGTGGGATACTATAACAACATTAAGAATATTGTTATACTATTCCACCCACCTTAATGAGGATCCTTTGGGTGTTGCAATCCCGTATCCTTTTGAATCTAGGTTTCCTCCAACTTTCATGGTATCGCAAGGTTTCCTTTGTTCAATGTATTCATTCATGGTGGACTCCAGGAGATAAGCATATTTTCCTTTTGATTTCCGTACTCTGACCACACCTTCTGCAGTTGTTTTGACAAAGACTGATGGTTCAGCACTCTTCATATAGGCCCACATTTTTTCAAAAAGCGCAATTTTGGATCTCTGTCGAAAAAGAATGATCGACTTACCACAGGCAGTTACTTGCCCTGTGATCGGACACTGTTCAATTAGATACAGGTTGGAGATGTCCAACTTCAACTTCAAAATGAGCATCAGCTTTCCACAAAGCCAGAGTAAGGATGGCTGAACTATTTCCAGGTTCAGAGGTCATTTGGAATTTTCACAGTAGAGCTACACGTGCCAAGCAAGTGCACCACTGCACCTTACTGATATCAGAACATGCTGGCTGCCAGCTACAGTCTGCTGGGAGGAGGAAAGGGAGGAGTTTACAAGGATTGGGATGGTGAGAATGGGCTGGGAAGTGAGCTGAATTATTTCAGGAGAGCAAAGAGAAACATGAATGCTCCTCTTACTCCAGAAAAACCTCTAAAAATCCCCAAGAATGCTGCTAAATGCTTCTTAAAACTGGAACCAGCACAGGTAGCAAATCTTCACCCCACGTGTACATTAAAATTGCAATCAGGGCCTTTGCAGCCAGTGAAGCACCCTAGTGTGTATATTTAAACAGCTCCTTACCTATTGTGCCTGAAAACTGAATCAAGCAAGGTGGTATTTGAGGTCCCTTTTCCTTTGCCAATCACCCACTTTAAGGATAAGAAATGAGGACCAGCAGTTGAACAATGCCCCGCACCCCACTGTCTATTAGACTGTTAAATGTGATAACTGATCCTTCAAATTACTAAAGTTCACGCTTCACCACCACACAAATTTATTTTATAACATCTATTGTATATATTTACTGAAGGAAACCTATTGAACTGGCACCATCTAAGTTGCCTCACTCTTTTTAATCACTTTGGAACTGTGTGTAAGACTCAATTATGTCACACGGAAGATGTCTGGTGTATATGGAGATAGAAGTGAGAGCCGCGAGCTATCGTCACTTGGGATTGTAACGGAAAAATATAATACTACACTGGTGAAGAAAAGGAGGAAGACATCATAATATGGAATTATGGAAACAACAGATCATACAATGGACGTGAGAGGGAGAGTAGCAAATCTAAGTCAATGAGTCAGATGCCCTAAAATGGTGAAAGGCACGACGAGAATCCTATGCACAGGATGTGAGAGAAACAGAGGGCGGGGGGGGGGAGTGGTGGGTGGGTGGAGTGCACATGTTAAAACTCTAAAAAGCAGCAATGGGTCAGAAACCTGACATGATACTGCCCACTTATGGGTTTTAAAGAGGTGGGTTTATCGGGGAGCAGGAATCCCCTGTGGAACTATTGACAAAAGTCATTTCAACATCTACAGTCGCTATCAGCTGAGGACTTAACACTGAATTCTGGTTTGGCATCTCGTACATAGATTTCCAGACCTGTGCAGAACTCACCAAGGTCAACAAGGTAAGAACACAGGAGGAAGTTCATTGTTCAGTGAAACTGACTAGATGGAAATCCTTTGAAGAGTGAATTGAAATATTCTGGCCCACATCTGTGAAAGGCTTAGAAGCACAGAATAGTTACAGCACAAAGGATGCCTATCGGCCTGTCAGATCCATGCCAGCTTTCTACAAGAGCAATTTAGCTAGTCCCATTCCCCTACCCTTTCTTCATAGCTCATATTATTTTTTCCCCTACAGAGATCTGTCCAATTCCCTCTTGAAAGCCATGATTGAATCTTCCTCCACCACATTCACAGGCAGTACATTCCAGTTTGAAATCACTCGCCGTGTAAGAGACTTTTCCTCATATTTCCTTTGGCCACCCATCTTCAATCAATATCCTCCAGTTCTCGAGCCTTTGGCCAATGAGGACACTTTCTCTCTATTGACTGCCTAAACTCATAAGATTTTGAACACCTCTATCAAATCCCCCCTCAACCTTCTCTAAGGAGAATGACCTCTACTTCTCCATCCTCACTCCTTGTATCCTGTTCACGAATCTTTAAAGCCTTCACATCAATTGGAAAGAATACTCAAGTTGAAGCCAAACCAATGTATAAAGGTTCACCATAACTTCCTTGCTTTTATACTCTTGACTTCACATGTGCCTGCATTAAATTTCATTTGCCACATGACTGCCCACCCCATCAGCCTGTCCATTTCCTCTTCAAATCTATCATGATCTATCTTATAGTTCACAACGCATTTTAAACAAAAAAAGAAAATGCTGAAAATACTCAGCTGTCGGAATTCTACTGCCCCGCCTGCCACAGAATCGGAACAGGCGAGGGATGGACAATGAAAATGTCCATTGTCCTCAGGCGGGATTTTCCGGTCTCGCTTGAGCAAGGCCATAAAATCCTGCCCAGCAGGTTTGGCAGCATCTGTGGTAAGAGAAACAGCGTTAATGGCCAGGATTTTATGTTTGCAAATTGGGACTGCTGCTGAGCCATGCATGTGTAAAATTCAGCATGATGATGATGTTAGTTCATGAACCTAAAGTCAACACACCGGTTTGCTCTGATACGGTAGGCAAGTGGACATTAACAAGTCTGTTAATAAACCAATTGACCAAATATTATTCTCGGCCTTTTGGCTAAGATGAAGTGTAGTCTGCTGATGCTGCGCTTGGTAGTGGCTACTGGGTTGCATTTAAGCTTCATATTCATATGAAACAATTTTTAAAAGCGGCATCTCGGCCTTTTGGCTAAGATGCAAATGAGATCAAGCCTTGGAGAAGGAAGACCTGCGCCTCCTCCAATCAGCTTGGCTCATGTAGATCAGGTCCAAGACAGGGTAAAGGGTCGCATGCCCTGTCTTGTCAGCCTGGATCGGAAATGTCTCAACTTGTTGAGACTCTTAATTGGACTTGATTTGATTGAATTGGAAAAGTATAAAAAAAAATTGACCCAAATATTACCCTGCTATATTCCCCTGCTCATACCATAATATTTTTGGCTTTGAGAGAGGGGCATGAGTGAGCAGTCTTTTTTTTCACCATCTAAGGTGAAAAATCAGGAAGGGAGAAGGGTATATTCTTTGGAGTTTGCTCTGTGTGCATTGGGGGCATCCCCCTAAGATGATACTTTGTGCCTACCCATGTGGCCTCCAAAACCTGTTCCCCACCCGCCTCACATCCATTCCTAGGATGCTTGATCTCTTCCCACCCAAAAAATCATGGACTTCCCTGAGACTGGTTCTTGCTCTGGAATCCATTGCTCTCTTCATCATGCAGCTGCTTGCAGTACCAGCAATGCCCACTACTGAGTTCCGGCACTGCTGGAACTGCTGACCAATCAGATTGGCTAGCAGTTCTTGTGCTGCTAAGGGGCAGTCCTTCCACTCAGTCCTACTCTCTGGTTGTTTAGTCCAGGGGTCTCCAAACTACGGCCCGCGTGCCACATCCGGCCCGCAGCGGGCTAACATCTGGCCTGCAGCCAGTGGGACGGGACGGGATTCCCGCTGCCGAAAACACTCCCGTGTCCGGAACCCCGCCACTGACTCAGGATCCGGACACGGGGACGGAAGCCACAGGCCGGACATTTGCTGCCGCTCCGCGTGGTGTCTGATGGAGCCATGGGAATCCCCGCCCTCTTTACCAGCCTATTGTCCAATCAGAGCTGCCGTCCTGTGACTGACAGTTCATTAAACAAATCAGCAATTGAGACATCTATTATCCAATTGCCGCTCTGCATTGACTGAGTGACAGCTGCTTTATCCAATCCGTAAGCTCCATCTGTCTGAAATGAGCGAGAACAATGACAATGATGGCGGCAATTCAGACCAATTCAGGTATGGACAGAAAAAAGAAAAGAAAAGTGGACAGTGAGTGCCGCCTGTTTAATGAAGAATGGGGTGTAAAGTACTTCTTTGTACAAGCAGGCGATAAAGCCTTGTGTGTCATATGCAACAAAACTGTTGCAGTTTTGAAGGAGTACAATGTACGTCGGCACTATGAGACCAAACATGAACCAAGTTATTCCCAATTCACAGGAACACAGCGTTCGGAAAAACTTGAATCAATGCAACGCAGGTTGCTTTCCCAACGAGCTTTTTTTACGCAGAAGATAACTGAAAATGAAGCTTTAACCAGGGCCAGTTACAAACTAGCTTATGTGTTGGCTAAAAGAGGAAAGCCATTCACCGATGGAGATCTCATCAAAGAGTGTACAATGGAAGCAGTGGAAGAGTTATGCCCAGAAAAAGCAAACCTGTTCAAAATCATCAGTCTTGCGCCAAATACTGTTGCTCGTAGAATTGAGGATATAGGAAGCAATATATTTCATCAAATTGCAGACAAAGCAAGAAATTTTCAGTTGTATTCTCTCACACTTGATGAATCGACTGATGTGTGTGACACATCACAACTCCTAGTATTCATCCGTGGCGTCGACAGTGAATTTAATGTGACACAAGAATTAGCATCAGTGCATAGCATGCACAGGACAGTAACTGGAGAAGACATCTTCAAAGAATTGCAAAAAACTGTGTTAGAATATAACCTGGAGTGGAATAAACTGCAATGCGTGACAATTGATGGAGGAAAGAACATGTCTGGGGTGAAGAAAGGTTTGGTTGGACAAATCACAAAAGCTTGTGAGGTTGGTGGATTCTCAAAGCCCATGTTTCTACATTGCATTATCCATCAACAAGCATTGTGTGGAAAAGATGTGGGTATGTCTTGCGTTCTGAAACCTGTTGTTTCAACAGTGAATTTCATTCGATCTCACGGGCTTAATCATCGCCAGTTCATTTATAAAACTAATTTTGTTTCTTTGGCCCCCGAAAATGTGTCAAATATACGATGTAGCCCTCGCACTGAAAAGTTTGGAGACCCCTGGTTTAGAAACATAGAAAAACTACAGCACAAAACAGGCCCTTCGGCCCCACAAATTGTGCCGAACATACCTTTTAGGCCTACCTATAACCCTCCATCCTATTAAGTCCCATGTACTCATCCAGGAGTCTCTTAAAAGACCCTATTGAGTTTGCCTCCACCACCACTGACGGCAGCTGATTCCACTCGCCTACCACCCTCTGTGTGAAAAATTTCGCCCTAATATTTCCCCTGTACCTACCCCCAAACACCTTAAACCTGTGTCCTCTTGTAGCAGCCATTTCCACCCTGGGAAAAAGCCTCTGAGAGTCCACCCGATCTATGCCTCTCAACATCTTATATACCTTTATTAGGTCTCCTCTCATCCTATGTCTCTCCAAGGAGAAAAGACCAAGCTCCCTCAGCCTATCCTCATAAGGCATGCCACTCAATCCAGGCAACATCCTTGTAAATCTCCTCTGCACCCTTTCAATCATTTCCAAATCCTTCCTGTAATGAGGCAACCAGAACTGAGCACAGTATTCCAAGTGGGGTCTGACGAGGGTCTTATATAGCTGTATCATTATCCCGGGACTCCTAAACTCAATCCTTCGATTGATAAAGGCCAGCACACCATACGCCTTCTTAACCACCTCCTCCACCTGCAGGGCCGATTTTAGAGTCCTATGGACCTGGACCCCAAGGTCCTTCTGATCCTCTACAGTACGAAGAGTCTTTCCCATTATATTGTACTCCTTCATCCCATTTGACCTGCCAAAATGGACCACTACGCATTTATCTGGGTTGAAGTCCATCTGCCACTTCTCCGCCCAGTCTTGCATCCTAGCTATGTCCTTCTGTAACTTCTGACATCCCTCCATCAGTCCATCAACATGTTATCACTGCAGGACAGCCTTTTTTGTTTAAAACCAGGTTGCAAATTTACAATGGGAGGAGCAAGCCCACTCTTAAAATTTACCCAAATGTTTCAGGTTGTGACCTTCCATCAGAATTAAAAACAGAGATCAGCCGATTTAGCAGCATCTTTGGAGAGAGAAACAGAGTTTAACGATTTCAAGTCATGAACTGTCAAGCGTGACCATCTTATGATGAAAGGTCATGATCTTAAAAGTTAACTCTGGGTCTCCATTCAGACAGTGCCAAACCTGCTCAGTATTTTCTGGTTTTGGTTCTACTATGTTTTTTTGTTCCCAGAAGTTCAAAATAATCACACTTTTAGATTCAAAATGCTGGAATTTCATTGAGTGTATTTCCTACAACTTTCCATTTGACTGGTGGTTGATTAGTGCAGCAGTAAACGTGGCACCCCGAGCACACATTCACATAACAATTTGTTCCTATCTCTTTTTAAATAATATTACAATATAACATCCCTCTTTCTTTAAAAGAAAAAAGCCATATCAATTTCAGTAGTCCGACCATTCACTTTTTAATATATTATTTCTAACTAAAGAAAGATTAACAATTTTATATAAGTATATAATGGAACTGAATGCCTTCAGAGTCAGACATAGCTTGTTTTCTTTTCTCAAAATGTTATTCATGATATTACTTATGTACAAAGAACAAAGAACAATACAGCACAGGAACAGGTCCTTTGGCCCTCCAAGCCTGCGCCGCTCATGTGCCCAATAGACCATTCTTTTGTATCCCTCTACTCCCAGTCTGTTCATGTGGCTATCTAGATAAGTCTTAAACGATCCCAGCGTGTCCGCCTCAATCACCTTGCCTGGGAGTGCATTCCAGGCCCCCACCACCCTCTGTGTAAAATATGTCCCCCTGACGCCTGTGTTGAACCTTGCCCCCCTCACCTTGAACCTGTGACCCCAGGTGTTCGTCACCTCCGACCTGGGAAAAAGCTTCCCACTGTTCACCGTATCTATGCCCTTCATAATTTTATACACCTCTATTAGGTCGCCCCTCATCCTCCGTCTTTCCAGGGAGAACATCCCCAGTTTACCCAATCTCTCCTCATATCTAAGACCCTCCATACCAGGCAACATCCTGGTAAACCTTTTCTGTACTCTCTCCAAAGCCTCCACGTCCTTCTGGTAGTGTGGCGACCAGAACTGGACGCAGTATTCCAAATGTGGCCTAACCAACGTTCTATACAGCCGCAACATCATATGCCAACTTTTATATTCTATGCCCCGTCCAATAAAGGCAAGCATGCCATATGCCTTCTTCACCACCCTCTCCACCTGTGCTGCCACCTTTAAGGATCTGTGGACTTGTACACCCAGGTCCCTCTGTGTGTCTATACTCCTGATGGTTCTGCCATTCATTGTGTAGCTCCCCCTTACATTAGGTCTACCGAAATGCATCACTTCGCATTTATCTGGATTAAATTCCATCTGCCATTTCTCCGCCCAATGTTCCAGCCTATCTATATCCTGCTGTATTCTCTGACAATGTTCATCACTATCCGCAACTCCAGCAATCTTCGTGTCGTCCGCAAACTTACTGATCACACCAGCTACATCTTCCTCCAAATCATTTATATATATCACAAACAGCAGAGGTCCCAGTACAGAGCCCTGCGGAACTCCACTAGTCACAGACCTCCAACCGGAAAAAGACCCCTCCACTGCTACCCTCTGTCTTCTATGGCTAAAGCAGTTCTCCACCCATCTAGCTAGCTCACCTTTTATCCTGTGAGATTTAACCTTTTGCACCAGCCTGCCATGAGGGACCTTGTCAAACGCTTTACTAAAATCCATATAGACGACATCCACGGCCCTTCCCTCGTCAATTGTTTTTGTCACCTCCTCAAAAAACTCAACCAAATTTGTGAGGCATGACCTCCCTTGTACAAAACTATGTTATCTATCGTTAATGAGATTATTCAGTTCTAAATGTGCATATATCCTATCTCTAAAAATCTTCTCCAACAATTTCCCTACCACGGACGTCAAGCTCACCGACCTATAATTACCCAGGTTATCCTTGCTACCCTTCTTAAATAACAGGACCACATTTGCTCTCCTCCAATCCTCTGGGACCTCACCTGTGTCCAGTGAAGAGACAAAGATTTCTGTTAGAGGCCCAGCAATTTCATCTCTTGCCTCCCTGAGGAGTCTAGGATAGATGCCATCCGGCCCTGGGGATTTGTCTTGTCTTAATGTTTCCTAAAAAACCTAACACTTCCTCCCTTGTAATTGAGATTTTTTCTAATGGGTCAACACATCTCTGTGAGACACTACCAGTCAATATGTCCCTCTCCTTTATGTAGTAGGACGTTGTGCCTCCATCCTGTCGACATAGCATTCATCATTCTCAGTGATTAGCAGCTGTACTGACCATGTGTGTATGTTGCTCCTGGTGTTCCAGGAGCCATGTCTGATGGTGCCGATGTTGGCCCAGATCTTCCAATCAGGATCGGAAACTCCATTTCCGACCCTGATCAGACAAAAAAGAAACTTACCTTCCTCCAATTTTTCTGAGCAATCTTGTGAAGGAAGGATCCTTCACAACCAACTCAGTGCAGCAAATCCCAGAGCAAACAGCACAGAGAGTCCATGCGGAAGCTACCTTATTAGAGAATCAGGTGCTGTATTCTGGTAAAGAGTTTAAATATCCCAAAGCTTCTTTAAAAATCTAAAAGGGCAATGTAAGTGGCCAAGGAGATAGGGTGGGTAAGAATGGCTGAGGTAAGTGGATGTGTGGCAGGTGGGTGAGGTGCGTAGGATGGGAGGTGCATGAAGTCAGTAGGTGGGTCAGAGGTAGTCAGGTGGTGGGCCTGGTCACATCAAGCTAAAGGGAGTCAGGTTGAGAGCTAGTCAGGTTGGGTCGGGGCTAGTCAGGTCAAGCCAGATCAGGAGGTAATTGGGAGGGGGGGGGTCAGGAAGGATATTGGGAGGTCAAGTGGGATAGTTGGGAGGTCAGTATGAGTGGAAGCGGGGGGCGGGGCTCAGTTCTGTAGTTACCCAGAAATTAGACTTGTGTTTTTTCCCGTCTAACATTTCCTGGGTAACTATTCAGGTAAGTAAGCTGGAACTGTCCGAAGTCTCCAAGTCTGTTTCAGAGTTGGAGACATTTTTGGAGGGTCCTAGGGAGCAAGGGAATTGCTCATCAGAATTTCAAACTTCCCAGTCAATTCCCTTGAAGTCCTTGGGACTTCTGGAGGAGTCTTGCAGTGTATCTTTGGAGTATGTCCAATCTCTGACTATCAGAGACTGGAATATCTGGGCCGTTCTGTCACTTACCAATGATGTTGTTGATGATGCTATTGATGTGGTCTCCATGGTTAGGGACATTGCTGGAGCTGCTAATGATCTTTCCTGATTTTGCAGCTCAGTAGTAGTGGGTTATGTTCCTTCCCATTCACTTCCCAGTTTTGGTGTCAACAATGTATATGATCTTGGAGTCTCAGCTTCACTTTTGCTGGGTCCCATGTTTGTGCTTTCAACAATTCAGGCAGGCATTTAGTATGTGTGTTGAAGTGTTAACCTTCTTCACTTTGTGCATCAGTGAGTTATCGTCATACTTGGAGGGAATATTTTACTTGGCAGACTTGCTGTTATTCATCTCTGCAGATGATTTCATAGCAGCCTCAAGAGATGTAGTTTGAAGTGACAATAAGGCGAGGTTTGTGTCTTCCCTCGTCTCTCGACATTTCATGAGGATTCCCTTGACTATCGAGATGCGTCTTTCCATAAACCTGTATCTCTTTGGATAATGTGAAAATGTTGAACTTATATTGTTCAAGAAATTCCTTGAATTCTTTGGCGGTGAATTGGGTTCCATTGTCACGTATTATTCTTTCAGGAATCCTTTGTTCGGTCAATAGAACCCGCCCTGTTGGGACGATAGTTGTAGCTCTCAGATTTCATATTAAAGATCACTTTACAGAGTAGTCTGCAACTATGAGATATCATTCTTGATTGTGTGTGAATAAATCATCTCCTACATTATGCCATGATCTGGGCAGTACCTCAATAGCTATCATCTCCTCTTTCTGCTGTGTGTTTCTACACTTCTGGAATACATGGCATGTCAGCACCATTCTTTCAATGTCTTTACAGATGCCTATCCAGTACACAGCCGAGATACCTCTAAGCTTAAGATTATTCATTCTCAGTGACCTTCATGTATCTTCTGGAACAATTCTTTCTACATAATTTTGGTTATGATTATTCTGAATCCAGCAAGCAGAACACCATCTTCTAGTGAGATGTTATCTCTGATCTCTGCAATATAAGGGTAGTGCAGTCGGTGTAGTGTATATGGATTTCAGCAAAGCCTATGACAAAGTCCCACATGGGAGACTTGTAAAGAAGATAAATTCACATGGGATACTGGGTAATCTGATAAAGTGGATTCAAAATTGGCTCAATTGTAGGAGACAGAGGGTGAGGATAGAAGGCTGCTTTAGTGACTGGAAGCCAGTGTCCAGTGGCGGACCACAGGGATCTGTGTTGGGCCCCCTATTATTCGGCATTTTTTAAATGACATTGATAACTATGTGGGGGGTAGGATTAGTAAGCTTGCAGATGACATAAAGATTGGATGGGTGGTAAACAGTGAGGCAGAGTGTCTTGGGCTACAAGAAGATATAGACGGAATGGTCAAATGGGCAGATAAGTGGCAGATGGAATTTAACCTTGAAGAGTTTGAGGTGATACAGTTTGGGAGGAGTGATTTGAAAAGAAAGTATTCAATGAATGGTAGGACACGAGGAAGTTCTGTGGAACAAAGGGACCTTGGTGTGTTTGTCCACAGATCTCTGAAAGCAGAAGGGTATCTTAGTAGGGTGGTGAAAAAGGCATATGGGATACTTGCCTTTATCAATTGAGGCATAGATTACAAAAGCAGGCAAGTTATGTTGGAGTTGTATAGAACTTTGGTGAGGCCATAGCTAACGTATTGTGTGCAGTTCTGGTTGCCACATGGGAAGGATGTGATTGCGTTGGAGGGGTTGCAGAGGAGATTCACCAGGATGCTACCTCGGATGGAACATTTAAATTATGAAGAGAGGTTGCATAAGCTTGGGTTGTTTTCATTGGAGTAGAGAAGACTGAGGGGCGACCTGATTGAGGTGTACAAGATTATGAGAGACATGTTCAGAGTGGATAGGGAGCAGCTGTTCTCCTTAGTTGAAGGGTCAGTCACAAAGGGATATAGGTTCAAGGTGAGGGGCAGGAGGTTTAGTCATAGAAAGATTAGTTATAGAATCCCTACAGTACAGAAGGTGGCCTTCAGCCCATCGAGCCTGCACCAACAATCCCACCCTATTCCCATAACCCCACATATTTCTCCTGCAACTAGGAACAACTTAGCATGGCCAATCAACCTAACCCACACATTTTTGGACTGTGGGAGGAAAATGGAGCATCTGGAGGAAACCTATGCAGACATGGGGATAATGTGCAAACTCCACACAGACAGTGACCCAAGCTGGGAATCAAACCTGGGTCCCTGGCGCTGTGAGGCAGCAGTGCTAACCACTGTGCCACCGTGCCGGGGAGCATGTGAGGAAAAGTATTTTTTACACAGAGGGTGGTGATGGTCTGAAATGCGCTGCCTGGGAGGGTGGTAGAGACAGGTTGTCTCACATTCTTTAAAAAGTATCTGGATGACCACTTGGCACATCATAACATTCAGGGCTATGGGCCAAGTGCTGGCAGGTGGGATTAAGTGGGAGTTCAAGTGTTTCTAATGTGTCGGTGCAGACTCGATGGGCCGAAAGGCCTCTTCTGTGCAGTATGGCTCTATGATTCTATGATGTACCAGTGCTGCCGTTTTGCTGGCTATGTTTAATTTATCTTATCAGGCCATATCTGGATAACTTGCTGAGAGAGCATCTGTAACTTTTCATTTTTATTGGTCTTATCTTTAATTTAACTCAGTGGATCTTGACACTTCTTCTTAGGCATTTTCTTGGAGTGGAGGATGGCTTGCTTCCACAGTTAACTGAGTTCTTTGGTGATTGAGGAGTCTAATGTGTGACCTACAATCTCTGTCACAGGTAGGACAGATGGTGGTTAGAGGAGTGGGTAGGTGAGATACCCAGGGTGTGCTCCTTTCGCTGTTGACACTTGACTTCAGCTTACTTTCAGCAATGAAGCTTGAGGGGCGCAATTTGTCATAAAAGTCTGAAAACCAGAGTGTTGCGCTCCAGTTTTTTGGGCGAGTTTGACACTGCAATCTTCAATTGCAATATTTTTGGCAGATGGGAGGGAGTATCATGCCCGTAAGGGGCGGGCGGGAGCCTAAGCTCACTGGCTGCAGATTGCTCAGGATACAGACTCTCATTGCACAGGCACCCAATCCCTCAGTGCACTGGGAGATTTCCTGCCACTCCTCCCCCCCATCATCCCATTGCCGCTCACCCCCCTCCTTGCCTCCCCCCTGTTGCCGGTCACCACCCTTGCCATGCTCCCCATTGTAGTCCCACACCCCACTTAGACCCCACCCTCTTGGCGCAGTCATGGTGCCATTTGGTCAGTGCCAGGGCACCCAGCGGCAGTACCAGGCTGGCACTGCCCAATGGACGCTGCTCGGCCATACCCCCGACCACCTTCAATGTCCTCCGATCCCCCCAGCATGGACATCACGTTTGGTCCTTGTAGGTGGTGACCATGAATGATTCTTGTCAGCGAGACCTCTTGCTGGCGAGCAGGGAAATGTCCAAGAGACCGGAAACGGCCATGCCGGGCACGTTATTAATATTTAAATTGGCTTTGCGCTGTGTTTGGGTGCAAAGCCGATCACACTGGCAAAACAGGGTCAGGAAGATGGCTTTTAGTGCGAGACCAGTTTGCGCCCAGCATGAAAGCCTCATGCGCTATCTTCCCAGCCCACTGCACCAACCAATGAGCGCAGCAGGCTGTAAAGATCGTGCCGAAGGTGTTCAGCTCCTTCCCGAATACTTTCCCGCCATTTTGGGGGGGGTCTAGCACCAGGGATTCCGGGTGTCAGTGGGGTGTTGCACTTTTTCAAGGAGGCTTTGAGGGTATACTTGAAGTGTTTCCCCTGCACTCTTGCGGCTTACTTGTTGTGTCGAATCTCCAAGTCATGCGTTCGGGAGTCTCAGGTTAGGCATGGATGATGTAGCCTGACCAGCACGGATGTTCGAGTGTGGTCAATGCTTCAATGCTGGGGATGTTGCCTGAATGAAAACATTGACATTGCTGCTCCTATCCTGCCAATGGATTTGAAGGGATTTGCAGACTCTGCGCTGGTGGTATTTCTCCAGGGTTTTGAGATGCCTGCTATATATCGTCCATGTCTCTGATCTATACAGGATGGTGGATATCACTACTGCTGTGTAGACCATGAGCTTGATGTTGGGTCTGATGTCCAGGTGACTGAAGGCTCTGCTAGCACACTGAAGTTCATGTTGAACCTCATTGTCGACGCCTGCCCTTGTTTATATTCAGTTCCCAAGGTATGGAAAGTGGTTCACATTGTCCATGGCCTCATCATGGATTTTGATGATTGGGAGCAGTGCTGTGCAGCGGAGAACAGGTTGGTAGAGGACCTTTGCCTTACAAATGTTTAGTTTAAGGTCCATGCTCTTGTATGTTAGAATGTAACCAATAATAACATTGGATCTGTTATAATGTAACCAATGGTAACATGCTGTGAAGGTCAGCTGACTAGCTGACCCGGTAGACAATGTAACCAATGACAAAATGATGTGGTGGACCTAGTGGAAATAAGAAGCTGATGGGAATTGTTGGGAGCTTGTATGGCCTAGGGTATGGCCTCAAGTGTTAAAGTAAGGAAGTTTCTTTATTCAACCTTTTTCTTTGATTTACTTTCTGAAGTAAGTTTTTTTTATTGCTTGCAACTGAAGGATTCCTTTTGCTGGATGAACATCGGTAGCAGAGGAAACTCCATCTTAACTTGGTGTTTGTTTCTGAAGAAGTGCTACAGATTCAGGATACAACCATGGCAGAAGGTAGAAGTAAACTGACATCGTTTGATTGTCCCCCTGCCTCTTCAGATGCCGAACCATACCGGCAATGGAAGGCAGAGGTAGAATTGTGGACTCTTGTCACCACCATACCGAAAAAAAGCAAGGTATGGCCTTAGCTTTGTCACTTCCGATTAAGAGCAAGATAAGGAGCAAAGTATTTTCCGATTGGACAGCAGATGACCTAAATAAAGAAGGGCTACAGCTCCTGCAATACCTAGGTAACTTTTACCAAAAAGATGAGTTTTTGGAGATTTATGAAGGATGGGTGATGTTTGATAAGACCAGTCCATGGAAGAGTATATCATGGAATTAGATAGGGGCCGTGACAGGCTAATGAAATTTAATTTGGAGATTCCAGATGTAGTATTGGTCTTTAAGTTGTTGGACTGTACATGTCTGTCACAAATGGATAGTCTTCTAGTAATGACTAGAGTACAATTAAGGGGAACAGAGCCCCTCTTTGATCAATTGACAGCATCGTTAAAAAAGATTTTTGGGAAACAACCCCACCATATAGATCGGTATAGAGGACTATGGGCCAAATGCGGGCAATTGGGATTAGCTTAGGGGTTTTAAAAAAAAGGGCGGCATGGACAAATTGGGCCAAAGGGCCTATTTCCATGCTGTAAACATCTATGACACCGCTTTTTTCAATCCAGATCGGAATGCCATAGTGCCCAGAATACAGGATTCAATGGTAGCTCAGCTGCGTGCCAGAAAAAATAGTACACAAAGGCCCTTAAGCAGAGACAGTTACACTAATAACAGACCTGATGTTGAAACTGGATATAACCAATTTGATAATGGGGAAAGAAGATGCACATGGGAAAGTGATAAAAGACGTTTAAATTGAAGAAATGCTAAAGGGATTGTGAATCACTGTTTGCAATGCAATTCTCCTTATCACTACTTAGTAAACTGTCCGAAAAGAAGAAATTGTGTCTTTGAAACTACACGTAACACAGAATACGTATAAACTGACAGTGACGAGAATAAGTACCACGAAGGCATTGCTTTGGTAACAGAAAGGTTGAGCCCTATAATGAGTGTCCTGATGATAAGACTCTTTCAACTGTGCTGTTTTGGATAGTGGATGTACATTCACTGTCTGTGGCCAAGATTGGCTAAATTGTTATTTAAGGTCTCTTGATCATAAAGTGTGGAAAAAAGTGAAAGAACAGGAGTTTCACCTATTTTCGATTTGGAGATGACAATACTTTAACATCTTCCAAAAAGGTCTTCCCTGTGGGATTGTAGGAATCAGCTTGTTCATAAGTACAGATGTTGTTTCCAGTGACATACCTTTGTTACTAAGCAGGTCTGCAATTGAAAAAAGCCCAGGTGACCATTGATTTGAAACAAGATAAAGCCGTGGTATTTGGAAAAAGTGTAGACCTACATTTCACAAGGTGTGGTGAACCATAGATGGTTACCACTATGGGTACTTGTACATATGTTACTCTTGTTACTGTTGGGGTTAGGGTTTGGGTGTTCCACCTGTTATTATTGTTTATGTGGTACACTCCGTTCGGCTCCGCCTTCTTACAGGAGTATAAAGGTCACTGCTACTTTCTAGTAGCCCTTAGTCTGGGATAGTATTGTTAAGTAGTGTGCTCCAATCTTGTTGTGAATAAAAGCCTTTATTCCCGGGTACGTCCTAGCCTCCCGTGTGAATCAATCGCACATCACAAGGTCAGGCCATTACTGTTTTCCCTTAAGCGAGCCAAAATGATCAGACTAAAGGATTCATGATGCATTAGTGTTGCTTACAGACAGCAGCATGGACAAAAAGATTATTTTGAAACTTAATAAGCACTTTGCTGATCCTGCACCACAGAGACTGAGAGCATTGCTGCAGGATGCAGGTGTGCTGGACAAAGGCGACAATGATCTCATAGAGCAAATATCAGCCCAGTGTGAAATTTGCATAACATATTAAAGGACACTTCCGTGTCCAGTTGTGAGTCTACCATTAGCACAAAATTTAAATGATGACCTGAAGATATGGAATAAAGACAAAGGCTTCTATTTATTGCATTTCGTGGACCCGGTTTAGCGATTTTTCAGCGATTAACAGCAAAGATAAAAAGACGACTGTTGATAAAATTATGACCCATTGGATTGGAACAGGGTTGGGGGCACCATCTAAATTCTTGACGGACAATGGGGGTAACTTTGCAAATTATGAATTTGAAGATATGTGTGAAAATTTAAATATTGTAGTAATGCACTCGGAAGCAGAAAGCCCATTCAGCAATGGCCTCTGTGAAAGGAATCACTCAGCTACAGATGACATGCTCATATGATTTTGGCGGGTCAACCAGGCTGTAAATTGCGGATTGCATTAGCATGGGCAGTGCACGTGAAAAATTTGTTACAAATGGTGCAGGGCTGTAGTCCGTACCAGTTAATACAGACTATAGCCCAAAATTACCGTCAATATTGACAGAAGCTTCTCCGGCATTAGAAGGGACAAGCATTAGCTCCATTTTTTGTTTGCACATCTAAATGCCATTCATGCAGGAAGAAAGGCCTTCATTAAGGTTGAGGTTTCAGAATGGATAAGACAAACCCTAAGGCATTGCATAAGACCATCAGGGGTAGCTTTTGAAAAAGGTGAGATGGTCTACTACTAAAGAGAGGGCCTAAAAAAAGTGGAAAGGGCCCATGTAAGTGATAGGGACAGATGGCAATGTAGTTATACTACAACATGGTAACCAGACAGTGCGAGCCCACTCTTCGAATAGTGGGAATTGATTATGAATTTGGAACATCAGAACAAAATGTAGAAATCCAGGAAGCACCTTGTACCTGACATACACATACCTTGAGCAACTATGATGATCATAAAGTTTTAGAGATGAGAGGGAATCTGATGATCTGCTAAGTAACAGTGAGGCACGGGATGAAGCTGTTACTTCAAAGGTTCAGCTATCCAAAGTGAGCACAGTGGTATCATACATACCCGAAGGGTCAAGTGAGTGGAGGGCTGCCATTATAATCGTAAGCACAGTAAGAAGTCTTACAACACCAGGTTAAAGTCCAATCGTAAGAGCAGGAAAACCCTCAGGAAAATATAAACACTGGCTCAACATCCAAGAGCAAGAGCAAAACGTGAAAGCTATAGATTAGGAAAATGGGGTGGAAAGGTGGAAGCCAAAAAAGCAAGATCTAAGTCCTGAGGATGAGACGGAGCATTCGCAGGAAAAAGTCATGAATCTGTGACCCGAAGTTGTGTTAACTGAGAACAGCAGTCTGAGAGTAGCAGCCCTGACAGGAACAGACACTGCAATAGAGGCTGGGGTTTAACGAGGAAGGCGAGGAATCAAACCAATGATAGTAATAGGAGTAGAAGTCCCCATGATAGGGAAATGTTGGCGGCTGCCAATAAAATGGAGCTTATGGAAATAAGAGAGTTCAAACAAAGAGAGCTGGACTGTTGGAAAGAGTTTGGGGTGTACACTAATGTATCAGACGAAGGGCAGCCTGCTCTGTCCCATTGGTGGGTTTGCACAGAGAAAGTTTTGCAAGATGGGACTAATAAAGCAAAAGCCAGATTAGTAGCCCATGAGTGTGAGGAACATTTGGAGGAGAGAGACATTAGGGTTGATTCACCCACAGAAGGGAAAGTAACACTGAATTTTTTTTGCTGTCCTAGCATCTAATAATTGGGAATGTAAGTCAATAGATATCAAAGCAGCATTTCTGCAAGGTGAAATATTTCAAAGAGAAGTTTTTTTGAGGCCACCCAAAGAAGCAGGTAGTACACAGAGACAGCGTGGAAACTAAACAAATGTGTATACAAATTAAGTGATCCGTACAATCTGTATTGCTAAAAGCTGGCTGTGTCCAGTTAAAAGCAGATCCTGTAATGTTATATTGGAAGTCTGAAGGAAAATTAGTTGAAATTTTTGTGATGCATGTTAATGATTTCCAATGGGGTGACACAGAAGAGTTTGAATAAAGGGTAAGTATTAGACTAAAGACAGAATTTAAAGTAGGAAGTCAAGCAGCTGGTGCTTTTCGATATCTCAGTCTTGATATCCAACAAAGCAAATCGGGATAACGATGAATCAACAGGGGATATCTAGACAGCATTGATCCTATTCTCATAACCAGAGAAAGTTCAATTGGAAAAAAATAGGAACTGGCCAACAAAAAAGATGTGGAGATGCCGGCGTTGGACTGGGGTAAACACAGTAAGAAGTTTAACAACACCAGGTTAAAGTCCAACAGGTTTATTTGGTAGCATCAAAGCTTGTGTGGCTTTTGCTACCAAATAAACCTGTTGGACTTTAACCTGGTGTTGTTAAACTTCTTACAACAAAAAAGAAACAGAATTGTTGAGGAGAATGATAGGACAGCTATGCACACAGACAAGACTATATGAGAGCTACAATGTTCTAGAGCTAAGTAATATGTTGAGGTACTCTTCAGTCAGAGAGATCTTGCAGGCGAATTAAACTTTAAAGAAGCTAAAATTAGAGGAATGTATAATTAAGTTCCCAGCACTAGGAGAAGACATTAAGTTAGTTGTGTTTAGTGATGCTTCACATGCCAATCTACCAGATGGACATTCAAGCAGTGCCGGATTCATAATATCCTTGGTAGGTAAGGGAGGAAAATGTTGCCCCTTGGCCTGGGAAGCAAAGAAAATAAAAAGGTTGTCAAAAGTACTTTGGTAGCTGAAACCCTAGCATTAGTGGAGGCGGTGGATATGGGGATATATTTGCCTGACACACTAACAGAGTTATTTTTCATGGCAACATCGGGAAAGAGAGTACCAATTGCGTATTATGTGCACAATGTTCATTCGACAAAAATAAAAGCGACTGAGAATTGATTTGGCCAGTTTTAAACAAATGTTGGAAACAAGGAAGTTTCAAAGCTCAACTGGGTTGGTGCAAACCTACAGTTATCCAACTGTTTTACTAAAAGGGATGCAGGTCTTGTTAAGAATACTGGAGGATGGTTCTCTTAAATTAATTTGGGAAAAAAGAAAAGGGGCATCTATTAAAATGTAACCAATTAGAACACTGGATCTGTTTCATGTAACCAATGGTAACATGCTGTGAGGGTCAGCTGACCCTGTAGACAATGTAACAAATGACAAAATGATGTGGTGGTCAGCTGACCCATGTATAAATAAGAAGCAGATGGAAATTGTGGGGAACTTGTATGGCCCAGGGTATAGCCTGAAGTGTTGGAGTAATGAAGTTTCTCTATTAAACCTTTTTCTTTATTCACTTTCTGAAGCAAGTTCTTTTCATTGCTTGCAACTGAAGAAGTCCTTCTGCTGGATGAACATCGTAAGCCTCAGTGAATGTGTTGATGATGGCTTGGAGCTCGGCCTCCGAGTGTGCACAGACACAAGCATCGTCGATGTACTGGAATTCAATGACAGAGGGTGAGACAACCTTGGATCTGGCCTGCAGGTGACATAAGTTACATAGAAACACACTTAGAAAATAGAAGGGGTAGGCCATTTGGATCTGCTCCACCATTCATTTTGATCATGGCTGATCATCAAATTTAATACCTTGATTCTGCCTTCCCACCGTCCCCCCCCCCACTCCCCTCCCCCCTCCCCCCTCCCCCCCCCCCCCCCACTCCCCTCATGTCCTTTGATCTCTTTAGCCCCAAGAGCTATATCTAATTCCTTCTTGAAATCACACATTTTGGCCTTAACTACTTTCTGTGATAGTGAATTCCACACATTCACCACTCTCTGGATGAAGAAATTTCTTCTCACCTCAGTCCGAAAAGATTCATCCCTTATCCTCAAACGATGACCCCTAGTTCTGTACTCCCCCACCATTGGGAACATTCTTCCTGCATGTACCCTGTCTAATCCTGTTAGAATTTTATAAGTTTCTATGAGATCCCATCTCACCCTTCTAAACTCCAATGAATAAAATCCCAACCAACTTAGTTTCTCCTCACATGACAGTCCTGCCATCCCAGGAATCAGCCTGGTAATCCTTCACTGCTCTCTCTCTATAGCAAGAACATCTGTCCTCAGATAAGGACACCAAAACTGCACACAATACTCCAGGTGTGGCCTCACCAACACGCTATACAATTGCAGTAAAACATTCCTATTCCTATACTCATCCTCTCGCTATGAAGGCCAAATACCATTTGCCTTATTTACTGCCTACTGTACCTGTGCACAGGTACGTACTTTCAGCGACAGATGCATGAGGACACCAAGGTCTTGCTGAGTATCCACCTCCCTCGATTTACACCCATTAAAATAATAATGCCTTCCCATTTTTGCTACCAAAGTGGATAACCTCATATTTATCCACATTATACTGCATCTGCTATGCAACTGCCTACTCACTCAGCCTGTCCAAATCATGCTGAAGCATCTCTGCATCCTCTACCCAACGTTGGTATCATCTGCAAATTGGTAGATAATACATTTAGTTCCCTTGTCTAAATCATTAAATGTGAACAGTTGGGGTCCTTGCACAGATCTCTGCGGTAGCCCAATAATCACTGCCTGCCAATTGGATAAAGCCCCATTTATTCCAACTCTTTGCTTCCTGTCTGCTAATCAGCTTTCTATCAATCTGACGACACTACTCAGAATCCCATATACTTTAACTTTACATCATAATCTGCTATGTGTGACATTGTCGAAAGCCTTCTGAACATCTAAATAAACCACATCCACCGATTCTCCCTGGTCAACTCCATTAATTACATCTTCAAATGTTGAACAGATTCCTGTTTGTTCCGTGATTTAACTTCACTCCAGCGGGTTTGCTTGCTGAGGGTGAGATGGAGCATTGCAGAAACGAAAATTGAGAAGAGCAAAGGTGTGATGACACAGCCTTGCTTGACCTCACTCAGAACATGAATTGGGTCTGTGGTGGATATGTTGGTCAGTATCACAGCTTGTATGTCATTATGGAGCAGGCAAAGAATGGTGACAAACTTTTGGGGGCAGCCAAAATGGAGGAGGATGCTTCATAAATCCTCGAGGTTAACAGTGTCAAAGACAATTGTGAGATCAAAGCAGCACATGTACAACAGCTGGTGCTGTTCCCTGCATTTCTCTTGTAGTTGCCACATGGTAAAGGTCATGCCCATTGTGCCCCTTAGTGGGTGGAATCCACCGGGACTCTGGGAGGAGCTCTTCAGCCACAGGGAGAAGGTGATTAAGGAGGACTCTTGTGATGACCTTCCCTGTGGCTGACAGCAGCGAATTTCCTCTGTATTTATTGCAGTTGGACTTGTCTTGTCATGATTACCACATCACTGAGATCTCCTGGCATATTCTCCTCCTTCCAGAGAAGGAAATTGAGTTCATGTATTCGCGCCAATAGTGCTTTTCTGCCATGTTTTAGTTATTCTGCGGGAATTCCATCTGCTCCTAATATCTTGTTATTCTTTAGCTGTCAGATGACCTTTTCTACCTTGTGCCAGGTTGAGTTGTGCTAAGATAATGGCGGGTAGCATTCTGCAGGATGGAGTCGAGGAAATTTGTGTTGAAGACAGAGTCTACGTTAAGGAGGTCTTTGAAGTGTTCCTTCCAGAGGGTGTGGATTGCCTCTCTGTTTTTAAAGAGCGCCTCCCCATTCTTAGCAGCTGTGGAAGGGGCCTTGGGTGCTTGGGCCTCAGACTGCGCAAAAGAAACTTTGTGTGTCAAAATTATTGGCTAACTTTTGGAACTCCTGGGCTTTATTCACCCATCACCTGTTCTTTGGTTGTGGTTTTTTTGCTGGACCTCAGCTTTTAGCTGTCCATAAAGCTGCTTTCGTGCTCTCGAGTTGTTGCTGTTTCAGGTCCAGAAAAGCCTTGTGTATGCAGTTTATCAGATCCTGGATCTCCTGGTCATTCTCATCGAACCAGTCTTGGTGTTTCCTTGTTGAGTGATCAAGCATCGCTTTGCAAGTGCTGATTATGGAGATCTTGAGGGACGACAAGGTGCTGTGAACACTCTTGACACCTAAACCATTTATCTCATCTTTCTCCTGTGGTGACAACTGAGATAGGGCATCTGCTGGCATCATTGGTCTTCTTGTATTTTAGGTCAAATGATAAATTGGAAGCCTCACATGCACTGCACAGACTTTTCTTGTAGGTTTGCTTTAGTTGATGATGATCAGTTCCCACTGTAAATTTACTCCCATAGAGAAAGGTATGGAATTTCTTACATCCGTACAATTGCCAAATGCTCTCTTTCTGTGTTGACATATCTGTTTGCAGCTGACGCAAGAGCTTTGGATGTGAATGCTGCTGATTTTCCCTCTTGTATCAGGGCTGTCTCATGACCATTTGTAAAAGCATCTACTTGTAGTGTAACAGGTTTCTCTCTGTTGTAGCATGATAGATTTGTCTCCTTACATACCTTGAGTTTGCTGAAACTCCTCTCATGTGACTCTGACCAATGGTAGTCAACATCTTTTTTCACCAGGTCTCATAGATTTGCTGTGTGTTTTGACTTGAGGTTTGGACAGACTCATATTGGATCTATCTGAGGAAACTTTCTTGTTTCTTGGCCCTTCCAACTCTGAGAAAGCTGTAACTTTTTCAGGACTCTGCTTCTCTATCAGATGTGTACACAACTGGCATTCTGTCACCTTCACAATGCAGTTGTCCATGCTTAAACAAAGGAAACTACAAAGGGATGAGGGAGGAGTTGGCTAAGGTAGACTGGGGGCAAAAACTTTATGGTGGGACAATTGAGGAACAGTGGAGGACTTTCGAAGTGATCTTTCACAGTGCTCAGCAAAAGTATATACCAGTGATAAGGAAGGACTGTAGAAAAAGAGATAATCAGCCATGGATATCTAAGGAAATAAAGGAGGGTGTCAAATTGAAAGAAAATGCATACAAAGTAGCAAAGACTAGTGGGAACCGAGAGGATTGGGAAATATTTAAAGGTTAGCAGAAAGCCACAAAAAAAGCTATAAAGAAAAGTAAGATGGATTATGACAGTAAACTAGCTCAGAATATAAAAACAGTTAGCAAAAGTTTCGACAAATATATAAAACGAAAAAGAGTGGCTAAAGTAAACATTGGTTTTGGCTTTGATCTTTGGGTCTTCGCTGTCCACGGGGATGGTGCCAGAAGACTGGAGAATGGCGAATGTTGTTCCTCTGTTTAAAAAAGGGAATAGAAATGACCCTGGTAATTATAGACCGGTTAGTCTTACTTCGGTGGTTGGTAAATTGATGGAAAAGGTCCTTAGAGATGGGATTTATGACCATTTAGAAAGATGCGGATTAATCCAGGATAGTCAGCACGGATTCGTGAAGGGCAAGTCGTGCCTCACAAATTTGATTGAATTTTTTGAGGAGGTAACTAAGTGTGTTGATGAAGGTAGGGCAGTTGATGTCATATACATGGATTTTAGCAAGGCGTTTGATAAGGTCCCCCATGGTCGGCTTATGATGAAAGTGAGGAGGTGTGGGATAGAGGGAAAGTTGGCCGATTGGATAGGTAACTGGCTGTCTGATCGAAGACAGAGGGTGGTGGTCAATGGAAATTTTTCGGAATGGAGGCAGGTTGCTAGCGGAGTGCCGCAGGGATCAGTGCTTCGTCCTCTGCTCTTTGTGATTTTTATTAATGACTTAGAGGAGGGGGCTGAAGGGTGGATCAGTAAATTTGCTGATGACACCAAGATTGGTGGAGTAGTGGATGAGGTGGAGGGCTGTTGTAGGCTGCAAAGAGACATAGATAGGATGCAAAGCTGGGCTGAAAAATGGCAAATGGAGTTTAACCCTGATAAATGTGAGGTGATTCATTTTGGTCGGACAAATTTAAATGTGGATTACAGGGTCAAAGGTAGGGTTCTGAAGACTGTGGAGGAACAGAGAGATCTTGGGGTTCATATCCACAGATCTCTAAAGGTTGCCACTCAAGTGGATAGAGCTGTGAAGAAGGCATATAGTGTGTTAGCTTTTATTAACAGGGGGTTGGAGTTTAAGAGCCGTGGGGTTATGCTGCAACTGTACAGGACCTTGGTGAGACCACATTTGGAATATTGTGTGCAGTTCTGGTCACCTCACTATAAGAAGGATGTGGAAGCGCTGGAAAGAGTGCAGAGGAGATTTACCAGGATGCTGCCTGGTTTGGAGGGTAGGTCTTATGAGGAAAGGTTGAGGGAGCTAGGGCTGTTCTCTCTGGAGCGGAGGAGGCTAAGGGGAGACTTAATAGAGGTTTATAAAATGATGAAGGGGATAGATAGAGTGAACGTTGAAAGACTATTTCCTCGGGTGGATGGAGCTATTACAAGGGGCATAATTATAGGGTTCGTGGTGGGAGATACAGGAAGGATATCAGAGGTAGGTTCTTTACGCAGAGAGTGGTTGGGGTGTGGAATGGACTGCCTGCAGTGATAGTGGAGTCAGACACTTTAGGAACATTTCAGCGGTTATTGGATAGGCACATGGAGCACACCAGGATGATAGGGAGTGGGATAGATTGATCTTGGTTTCAGATAAAGCTCGGCACAACATCGTGGGCCGAAGGGCCTGTTCTGTGCTGTACTATTCTATGTCTATGTTCTATGTTCTTTCGAGAATGAGAAGGGGGATGTAATAACTGGAAATGAGAAAATGGTTGAGGCATTGAATAGGTATTTTGTTTTGGTCTTCACAGTGAAAGACACAAATAACATGCCAAAAATTAATGACAAGAAGGCTATGGCAGGTGAGAACCTAGAAACTATCGTTATCACGAAAGAGGTAGTGTTGGGCAAGTTAATGGGGCTAAAGGTAGACAAGTCTCCTGGTCCTGATGGAATGCATCCCAGGGTACTAAAGGAGATGGCGGGAGAAAGAGCAAGTGCACTAGTGGTAATTTACCAAAATTCGCTTGACTCTGGAGTCGTTCCTACAGATTGGAAAACAGCAAATGTGACGCCACTGTTTAAAAAAGGAGGTAGACAAAAGGTGGGTAACTATAGGCCGGTTAGCTTAACTTCTATAGTAGGGAAAATGCTCGAATCTATCATCAAGGAAGAAATAGCGAGACATCTGGATATAAATTGTCCCACTGGTAAGACGCAGCATAGGTTCATGAAGGGAAGGTCATGTTAAACAGACGAACTTAGGGCCTTAATGCTTACGCAGAATTTGGATGTGGTTGCGGTGACAGAGACATGGTTAAAAGGACAGGACTGGCAGCTGAATATTCCGGGGTATAAGTGTTTTAGGCGAGACAGAGGAGGGGCTAAAAAAGGTGGGGGAGTAGCGGTATTAGTTGGGGGGCATATTACAGTGGTGCAGAGGGTGGACAATTTAGAGGGGTCATGTAATGAGTCGCTGTGGGTGGAGCTCAGAAACAGGAAAGGTGCAATCACTATGCTGGGGGTATACTACAGGTCACCAAACAGCCCACGGGATGTGGAGGAACGGATATGTCAGGAGATTCTGGATATGTGCAGATAAAATAGGGTTGGTGTAGTGGGAGACTTCAATTTCCCTGGTTTAGACGGGAAAGTGCTTAGGGCTGGGGGTCTGGACGGGGAGGAATTTGTAAAATGCGTACTGGAAGGTTCTTTGGAACAGTATGTAGATAGCCCAACTAGAGAGGGGGCTATACTGGATCTAGTTCTGGGAAATGAGCCCGGTCAGGTCGTCAAAGTTTCGGTAGGGGAACATGTGGCAAATAGTGACCACAACTCTGTTAACTTTAGGATAGTAATGGACAAGGACGAGTGTTGTCCTAAGGGTAGGGTGCTAAATTGGGGGAAGGCTAACTATAGCCGGATTAGGCAGGAATTGGTGGCCGTTGATTGGGAGAAGCTGTTCGGGGGTAAGTCCACGTCGGGCATGTGGGAGTCTTTTAAGGGACAGTTGATAAGGCTGCAGGACAGGCATGTGCCTGTAAAAAGGAAGGATAGGAAAGGTAGGATTTGAGAGCCGTGGATAATCAGGGAAATTGAGGATCTGATCAAAAAGAAAAGAGAGGCGTACGTTAGGTCCAGGCAACTGAAAACAGATGGAGTTCTGGAGGAATACAGAGAGAGTAGGAAAGAACTCAGACGGGGTGTTAAAAGGGCAAAAAGAGGTCACGAAATGTTCTTGGCAGACAGGATTAAGGAGAATCCGAAGGCATTTTATTCATATGTTAGGAACAAAAGAGTTGTCAGGGAAAAAGTCGGACCTCTCAGGGCCAAAGGAGGGGAATTATGCTTAGAACCCAAGGGAATAGGGGAGATCCTAAATGAATATTTGCATCGGTATTCACAAAGGAGAGGGACTTGTTGACTGGGAGTGTCTCAGAGGGAGGTGTTGACCTGTTGGAGAGAACCTCCATTACAAGGGAGTAAGTGTTAGATTTTTTAGGTAACATTAAAACTGACAAATCCCCAGGGCCTGATGGCATCTATCCTAGACCGCTCAGGGAGACAAGAGATGTAATCGCTGGGCCTCTGACAGAAATCTTTGTCTCTTCATTGGACATAGGTGAGGTCCCTGAGGATTGGAGGATAGCGAATGTGCTACCGTTATTTAAGAAGGGTAGCATGGATAACCCGGGAAATTATAGGCCAGTGAGCTTGACGTCCGTGGTAAGGAAGTTGTTGGAGAGGATTCTTAGAGACAGGATGTATGCGCATTTAGAACGGAACAATCTCATTAGTGACAGACAGCATGGTTTTGTATGAGGGAGGTCGTGCCTTACAAATTTGTCGAGTTTTTTGAGGAAGTGACAAAAACAGTTGACGAAGGAAGGGCCGTGGATGTCGTCTATATGGATTTCAGTAAGACATTTGACAAAGTCCCTCATGGCAGATTGGTTAAGAAGGTTAAGGCTCATGGGATACAAGGAGAGGTGGCTAGATGGGTAGAAAACTGGCTTGGCCACAGGCGACAGCGGGTAACAGTCGAAGGGTCTTTTTCCGGCTGGAGGTCTGTGACCAGTGGTGTTCCGCAGGGCTCTGTACTGGGACCTCTGCTATTTGTGATATATATAAATGATTTGGAAGAATGTGCAACTGGTGTTATCCGCAAGTTTGCGGATGACACGAAGATGGCTGGACTTGCGGATAGCGATGAACATTGTTGGACAATACAGCAGGATATAGATAGGCTGGAAAATTGGGCGGAGAAATGGCAGATGGAATTTAATCCAGATAAATGCGAAGTGATGCATTTTGGAAGAACTAATGTAGGGGGGAGTTATACAATAAATGGCAGAGCCATCAAGAGTATAGAAACACAGAGAGACCTAGGTGTGCAAGTCCACAAATCCTTGAAGGTGGCAGCACAGGTGGAGAAGGTGGTGAAGAAGGCATATGGTAGGCTTGCCTTTATAGGCGGGGTATAGAGTATAAAAGCTGGAGTCTGATGTTGCAGCTGTATAGAACGCTGGTTAGGCCACATTTGGAGTACTGCATCCAGTTCTGGTCGCCGCACTACCAGAAGGACGTGGAGGCTTTAGAGAGAGTGCAGAGAAGGTTTACCAGGATGTTGCCTGGTATGGAGGGTCTTAGCTATGAGGAGAGATTGGGTAAACCAGGCTTGTTCTCCCTGGAAAGACGGAGAATGAGGGGAAACCTAATAGAGGTGTACAAAATTATGAAGGGGATAGATAGGGTGAACAGTGGGAAGCTTTTTCCCAGGTCGGAGGTGACGATCACGAGGGGTCACGGGCTCAAGGTGAGAGGGGCGAGGTATGACTCAGATATCAGAGGGTGGTGGGGCCTGGAATGCGCTGCCAAGTAGGGTGGTGGAGGCAGACACGCTGGCATCGTTTAAGACTTACCTGGATAGTCACATGAGCAGTCTGGGAATGGAGGGATACAAACGAATGGTCTAGTTGGACCAATGACGGCACAGGCTTGGACCGCCGAAGGGCCTGTTTCCTGTGCTGTACTGTTCTTTGTTCTTCATTTGACTAATTTGGTGGAATTCTTTGAGAACATTACATGTGCAGTGGACAATGGGGAACCTGCGGATGGGGTGTATCTGGATTTCCAGAAGGCATTTGGCAAGGACAAAGACTGCTACATAAGATAAAGGTGCACAGTGTTACAGGTAATGTATTAGCATGGATAGAGGATTGGTTAACTAACAGAAAGCAAAGAGTGGGGGTAAATGGGTGTTTTTCTGGTTGGCGATCAGTGACTAGTGGTGTGCCTCAGGGATCAGTGTTGGGACCGCAATTGTTTACGATTTACATAGATGATTTGGAGTTGGGGACCAAGTATAGTGTGTCAAAATTCACAAATGACACTAAGATGTGTGGAACAGCAAAGTGTGCAGTGGACGCTGAAAGTCTGCAAAGGGATATAGATAGTCTGAGTGGGCAAGGGTCTGGCAGATGGAGTACAATGTTGGTAAATGTGAGGTTATCCATCTTGGTAGTAATAACAGCAAAATGAACTATTATTTAAATGGTAAAAAATTGCAGCATGCTACTGTGCAGAGGGACTTGGGTGTCCTTGCGCAGGAATCTCAAGGAATTGGTTTGCAGGTGCAGCAGGTCATTAAGAAGGCAAATGGAATTTTGTCCTTTATTGCTGGAGGGATGGAGTTTAAAAACAGCAAGATTATGTTGCAGCTGTATAAGATGCTGGTGAGGCCACACCTGGAGTACTGTGTACCGTTTTGGTCTCCTTACTTGAGAAAGGATATACTGGCACTGGAGGGGGTGCAGAGGAGATTCACTAGGTTGATTCCGGAGTTGAGAGGGTTGGCTTATGAGGAGAGACTGAGTAGACTGGGGCTATACTCATTGGAATTCAGAAGAATGAGGAGAGATCTTATAGTAACATATAAGATTATGAAGGGAATAGATAAGATAGAAGCAGGGAAGTTGTTTCGACTGGCAGGTGAAACTAGAACTCGAGGGCATAGCTTCAAAATAAGGGGAAGCAAATTTAGGACTGAGTTGAGAAGGAACTTCTTCACATCAAGGGTTGTGAATCTGTGGAATTCCCTGCCCAGTGAAGCAGTTGAGCTACCTCATTGAATGTTTTTAAGGCAGGGATAGATAAATTTTTGAACAGTAAAGGAACTAAGGGTTATGGTGAGCGGGCAGGTAAATGGAGCTGAGTCCACAAAAAGATCAGCCATGATCTTATTGAATGGCGGAGCAGGCTCAAGGGGCCAGATGGCCTACTCCTGCTCCTAGTTCTTATGTTCTTATGTTTTCAGACAGATCTTCTGGTTTGGTCTTAGCCAGGATGATGTTACTCTGTGCTCTGGGATCAAGCTTCAGATTTATGGTAATGGGATTATTCCTCATGCTCTTCCTGATCTGAGTGGCTGTGTAAATTTACTTTTCCCTGTGAACTGTCACATCCAGCCATTTTTTGCAGTTGTACGGTTTCAATGTCTACTTTGTTCTCAAATTTATCGTCACCTTCCAGGGTATGGATATTTAGGTTTCTTTGCCCCCATGTTCACCCTGTTGCTCTGCCTCTGGTAACTCCTTTACCATCCTCTTTCTTTGTTCTGCATATTTTTTCCCAGAGGTTGAGCTTTCTACAAGCTCTGCAGTTTGATCGATATGTGGGAGATTTCTTACTGCCTGTGAACTGCAGTACATCTTTCTCTGTCACTGTACAGTTCCTGTTTCACTGCATCAACCCTGTTGCCTTTCTCATGATGTAACTGAAGGCTAGCCAGCAGAGTAATTTGCGCAAAAGCAAAATACTGCGGATACTGGAAAACTGAAATAAAAACAGAAAATGCTGGATAAACTCAGCAGGTCTGGCAACATCTGTGGAAAGAGAAATACAGTTAATGTTTTGCATCCATATGACCCTTCTATGTAACTTTCTTCGGAAGGTTCATATGGACTCAAAATGTTAACTGTGGCTGGGATTCTCCGGTCATTCACACCCCGCTGCCGTTGCCAGTGAGAACGGAGAATTTGGCGCTCAGCCAAATCTCCATTCACGGCAGCGTGATAGGAGAATTCCAGCTGCAGGCGAGGTTGGAGAATCTGGCCCTTTGTTTCTCTTTCCACCTATGCTGTCAGACCTGCTGAGTTTTATCCAGTATTTCAGGGTAGTTTGCTTCTTCGTCCGTCTACTTGTGGCTTCGCATACCCTGGTAGAGTCAACAGTTGGCAATATTGTGAGCTTGCACTTTCCAATCAAATCATTTTGTACTTCAGGGTGTAGAGACCCCCAATGAACTGATATATTAGCCTTTCATTTGTATCTTTAAATTTACTTTTTGTGGCTATATTTTTCAATCTTATTAAGAAATTATTAACAGGCTCACCTGGTTCATGCCTCCATTTTTGAAGCTCATATTGGTGGACCTGATGATTTGACTTTGGCTGGAGAGGTATGCCGAATCTTTTAAACTTTGTGTCTGGGCTTTTACCCAAGTCTTCACTCATCTCCACAGTTATTAACCAAATTAAACCCTTTCTCTCCTGCCCATAACAGGGTGTAGCTCACTCTTTCCATTTCCTTAGTGCCTTTTAGAAAGCTATTAAATGTCAATCTTTATTTTTGTTTAAACTTCTCAGATGCCTTGACAACATTGTCAGCTTCTCAGTTCATCATAGGCTGGTGGCACAGTGGTTAGCACTGCTGCCTCACCAGCGCCGGGGACCCGGGTTCAATTCCCAGCAGGGGTCACTGTCTCCCCGTGTCTGCATGGGTTTCCTCCAGGTGCTCTGGTTTCCTCCCACAGTCCGAAAGATATGCTGGTTAGGTGGATTGGCCATGCTAAATCCTCCCTCAGTGTACCTGAACAGGCACCGGAGTGTGGCGACTAGGGGATTTTCACAGTAACTTCATTGCAGTGTTGATGTAAGCCTACATGTGACTAATAAATAAACGTTAACTTTTTGCGTAAGTTGTAGCTATGAATTCATTGCTCATGACAACCATTTTCTTTTCTTTTCTCCCTTTTTGGCACCGATTCCGGTTGAATTTTCCCAAATTCAACATTAAATCAATCAAAATTTTTAGATTTTTATTTACAGACTTTCGTTGCCACCATGTTATGTCTTTTTATTACCAGAAGTTCACAATAATCACAGTCTTAAGACTCAAAATGTTGCCGCTTAATCAATAGTAATTCTTACAGCTCTCCATGTCGATGGTGACTAATGCATTTTTGTTGGGCACTTGAATGCGATGCAGAGTAAATGTAGCATCTAGATGTATATTTGCATCGCAATAAGTTCCTGACTCTCTAGGAATAATAAGATAATACAATGCAGATGTTGCACAACCTGCTGTCTAACTAGCATTTTCTGTATTTATATCACATTTCCAGAAATTTCAGTCTTTTACATTTGGACTAACAAATTTTGTGTCACCTGCAAATGGTTAAATGGGTGCCTTATACAAAGTCTAAGTCGGGGATTTTCCAGTGTTGCTCGTGGCAGGAACAGAAAACTTGGAGACGTAGCCAAAAGTCCATTGACTTCTAGCAGGACTGGAAAATCCTGCCCATAGAAATCCTGGCCTAAATAATTAATATAGATGAAGAAAACCTAATACCAACCCTGAGGTATACCACTGCAAAACTTTCTCCCGTCCAAAAGACAACTGTTCACTCCAACTTTCTGTTTCCTGTCACTCAGCCAACTTCATAGCCATGTGGCAACTACCCTCTTGTTATTCCACAAGTTCCAGCTTTGCTGGTAAGCCTATTACTAGCCACTTTCTGAAATGCTTTTTTGAAATCTAAGTTCACCACATCAAACACATTCTCTTCATCAACCCTTTGTTACCTCATTAAAAAAAATCAATCATGTTAATTAAATACAATTTGCTCTTCACAAATCTGTGCTGATTTTCCTAAGTGAATATGCATTTCATGTGTATTTTATATGGATACGCTCTTCCACCTTCCTCTATCAGGAAAAAGATACAAAAGTCTGAGGACATGTACCAACCAACTAAAAAACAGCTTCTTCTCTGCTGCTTTCAGACTATTGAATGGACTTACCTTATATTAAGCTGATCTTTCTCTGCACCCTACCTATGACTGCAACAATGTATTCTGCACACTCTCCAATCCTTCTCCTCTCTGTACTCTATGAATTGTATGCTTTGTCTGTATAGAACGCAAGGAACAATGGGGGTGCTTCTCCCATCGCGACCCGCAAATTTTCTGGTGGGTCAGGTCAGGAGATGCGTGTGTCGGACATTTTGTGGGATTCGTGCATGCGTTGCCGACCATACTCCTCTCCCAGAGCCAGAGAACAGACGCAATCGGGACCGCGCTAGAAACTGGTGGGAAGAGAGACAAGTGATTTTAATCTGTTTTAAATGTATTTTAAATCTGTTTTAAATGTCATTATCGGGCCCGGCACGGAACTTGCCAGGCCCGATAGCATCTCCCACCCTGCAAGGAATATTTCACTCCAGCAGGGTTTAGAGTAGCTCCCCACGTTTGGGGAACTAGCGGGAAACTCTGCCGGAGTGAAGGGGGAGGCAATTGGGGCCTCCCAGGGAGTCGGGCGAGAGGGTAGTGCTCCCTGGGCATGGGCACCCTGGCATCAGCCTGTGCCCCCTGGCACTGCCAAAGGGGCAAAGTGCCCATGCTCAGGAGGCACCTTGGCACTGCCCAGCAGGCAGTCTCTGGCGTGAATAGGCCCCTCCCCCAGGTTTTTAATGATATTCACGATTGGGACCTCTGCATAGCACAGAGTGGGGAGATTCGGGTCTGAAGTTGCACTGAGAAAACAGTCATGATCTAGACCAATTTTCTCGCCAATTCAGCACTTTTGGGAGAACCGTCTCCAATACTGTTCACTGTATCCCAATACATGTGACAATAATAAATCAAAACATATTTGTCCAAGCAACTGTTGACTTTGCCCCACATAATTCCTCCTAAACTTCCCCACCATTTATTAGTCATGTAGTTACTTAGTTTATCCTTACACGCTTTTTTGAACAAGAATGTAACATTTGTTCACAGGACTTGTTCTGACAGCATGGTTTCACCACTTTGAATCTCACGTGCAACATTTTGGATGTCACTTGGACTACATTTTGGATCTACCTTGCACTTTACTCACCATGATCTCAACTTCCCAGCTGTCAGAATTGGAGCAACTTAAGCAGCTATAGCAAAGACCCCTGATAAGGAGCAACAGAAACAGCCACACCACCAACAGGAGCCCACAGCAGCCACAGCACCGGTAATAGCAGGAGCAGCAGCAACAGCTGCAGACTGTCTTCTTTACAACCATTCAGAAGGACAGAGGGTACAGACACAGAGCTCCTGCTAAAAAATCATACCCCTAGCACAGGGTATATGAGATAAAGGATGAGCTTCTTAATATGACAGGGCAAAAGGCTCGAGCTTTCACAGATGGCTATTGCTGGCATCCAAAAGGGTCAGGTGGGCACCCATTACCAATGACTGCACAGCAGCTTCCAATTTTTTTTATTACTGGCTCCTTTCACAGATCATCTGGTGACAGCTCTAGGATTTCACAATCTGCATCAAATGCATCTGTCAGCTCACTGATGCCTTGTCAATGCTGCCACTTACGTTCACTTTGTTTTGGATGAGGCCAGTCAAACATTGAAGGCAGTCGGGTTTGACTGGAGTGGATGGGTTGCACATTGTGGTAATCAAGGTTCTCTCAAATGAACCTGGAACCTTCATCAATTGCAAGCAATTTCACTCCCTCAATGTTCAGATAGGTTGTGACTACTGGAAAATGGCCATGCATATCTGCAGAAAATATTCTGGGAGCTGTTATGATTCACTTATACAGCTGCAGTCACAGGTTTTTGCTCCTCCACATGGTACCAACAGCTAGTTGTTTGGTGATAAGATTGACTTTTTGATGACTTGGCTGATGACTCCTGTCAGGCATCCTATCAGTGAACCAGAGGGAAGAGACAGCTGCAACCGCAGCAGCACAAGGTGACAATAGAGCTTGGATTACTCAATATGTGCTTAAGGTGCCTTGAGAGATCTGGAGCAGCACGTTAGAGAGCCCTATCAATTTTTTCCACAATGGTTGTGGTCGCTGAACCCAGTACAACATTACACTGCAGAAAGGACTGGAGCTGCAGGAAGTGGAAGGTGTTGACTGATTGTTAGGCTCCTCCTCTAAGAGATGAGGATGTGAAGGACCCAAAATTGACAATGATGCCTGTAGCCACTAACCTGGTTGTCAGAAAAGCCATAATGACCTCTTCCAGGCCTAATCTTTACCTTATCGGTGTGTGTGTGATGGCATCTGAAAGGATTTGCTTATTGTAGTCTCCAGGTGGCAAGTCACTGGCTTGCCACTGGGTTAATGCCGATGGTGGTGGAGTGAAGCTCTTAAGTGGGCATTAACTGGCCATTTAAAGGCCTCAATTGGTGGTGGGATGGGAAGGCCATCCCAATCTGGAGTTAATCAGTGGACAGGTGGGAAGGTGGCGAGATCTCAACCCAACACCCCACCCTCTTGCCTGATTAAGTGCCCCTTCACAATCTCAAACTCGCCACGGGGAGGGGCACAATATTCCACTCTATTTTTCTCTTCACAGGTGCTGCCTGGCCTACTGAAATATTTCTAATATTTTGTGCAATTGGACAATACTGCAAAGGAAAATATAGTCATTTACAGTATGAAATAAATAAATCCCATTGGTAAATATTAAAATATTTGCACAAAAGTAAAAATTATTTTCATTAGCTTAGATATTGAAAAGTCCTTTTAAAATTTGAATCTGTAAAGTCTTCTCAGACAGACCCGAAACCTTATCACATAATTCAGAATTTTAAGGGCAAGGGGCAGGGGACTAATTTTTATTTAAAATTTGGAGTTTGGATTTAAATATGCAGATCAGCAATTGCATTAGAAATTGGAGAAAATAGGAAAGCAGTGCAGGAGAATTTGGTGATGAAAGCTTTAATACTGACTAAACTGTGTCTCAGGTGGAAATCCCTACTCTAATTGATGAAATGGGTCATGAAGGAAGCCAGCTGATATAATGGATGGTCCCCTATATCTTTCAGCACGATGCAAGTTACACAGATTTGATGAACACACCGATCAAAACATAGATTTCAGATGCTCGATTCAGGCTGATCGAAGGAACAGATAAGAGGCGAGAGAGGAAAGCCTGCATTGCAGGTCAATTTTAAAAGGATAGGAACAACTATAGAGAAATGTTATAAAAGACAAGGTTCTGATAGCATTGATTATTATTCCATACAAAGGAGGAAGGTTAAGCGACAGTTGCCGTTTTATGGTTGCTGTGTAGAGGTAGTGTTACGTGAAATGATTGCAAGGAATATTGCCCTCTGTGACACTCCAGAGCATGATCCCCTTGGTCAGTATTGCAGTATGTTTGCAAGGGGATGCTACCAAATTTCAGATCACAGCTGATCATTACTGTCACTGAATGTACCAATCCTATTAGACATGGTAGCTGCAGGAGGCCACCTGAGTCTACACACTGCCCAGTGTGACTTTTCATGAAAGCCAGCAGACAACAAAAATCAGGTGTTGTGCAAAATGGGCTTTTGAGCCAATCCTTTCAGTTTCCCACTGCACTTGTTTGCTTAAAATTATCCACTAAAGTAGAACTTCGGACTGAGTAATTTGTAATGTGACAGACAGGCAGAAAAGCAGGTAGATTACACAAAAGAACAATTTCAAAGAGTAATTTCTCTACTATATTACCATCAGATTATGTGTTCATCTCACTCAATGAGAAAGCATCTAATTGCAATACTGTGGCAATTTTCATTCAGTGTTACCTCAATGTGCTGTTTAATTTATTTTTTGCAGACCTGATCTTGTAGAGATCTATAAAATTATGAGGAGCATAGATAAAGTAGAGAGTCAACATCTTTTCCTGAAGGTAGTGGAGTCTAAAACTAGAGGGCAAAGGTTTAATGTGAGAGGGGAGAGATACAAAAGGGTCCAGAGGGGCAATTTTTTCACACAGAAAGTGGTGTCTGGAACGAGCTGCCAGTGGTAGTAGTAGAAGGGGTACAATTTTGTCTTTTAAGAAGCATTTGAATAGTTGCATGGTAAGATGGGTATAGAGGGATATGGGCCAAACGGGGACAATTGGGAATAGCTTAGTGTTTAAAAAAAGGGTGTCATGGACAAATTGGGTTGAAGGGCCCGATTCTATGCCCTCTATAACCTACATTTATGGACAAATTGGGTTGAAGGGCCCGATTCTATGCCCTCTATAACCTACATTTATTTCTGGCGTATTAGCGATAGTTTGTAATATCACAAAGATTGTTCAAGTTGGGAAAGTCTGTTTGAATCTGATGTTATTTCCAAAGCTCAACATTATTAAGGAAGCAGATGAGAAGCAGATTTGCGTATTACTGATGTTCTTTGGCTTAGATATTGCATCGAAAGAGCAAACTTTTCAATTATTAAACATTTGTTTTCTAGACACTTTAACCTTCCCTTTTGCACAGCTATGTTCTCTAAGTATTCTGATTGTTTTTTGCCTGTATTCCTTTCTCTGTATTCTCATTTCTTGGATGGTGCAGTGCTATTTTGCCCCTTTTCTGTTGTTTTGTTCATTAGAATAAGGATGCCAGTGTTTAGAAATACTTTACCATTTTAGCACAAGGGGAGGCGATGGCTTAGTGGTATTATCATTAGACTATTAATCTGGGACCCAGGTTCAAATCTTACCATGGCAGATGGTGTAATTGGAGTCCAATAAAAAATACCTGGAATTAAGAATCAACCGATGACTGTGAAACCATTGTCGATGGTCGGTAAAGCCCATCTGGCTCACTAATGTCCTTTAGGGAAGGAAGTCTGCCATCCTTACCTGGTCTGGCCTACTTGTGACTCCAGATCCACATAAATGTGGTTGACTCTCAACTGTCCTCGGGCAATTAGGGATGAGCAATAAATGCTGGCCAGCTAGCGATGCCTACGTCCCACAAATGAATAAAAAGTCCGTACCCACAACTGAAACCAAGCATGTTATAGGTATAGAATAACGCTTCCTTTTCTCTATCCCAATAGATTCCCTACACACGATTATGACATTTCCATTTTCTTCACCAGCTTACTTTACAACTTCAGTTCTAATTGCCAATGAAATATGTTTGAAGTATAGTTAATATTGGAAAGTAGGTAGCACAGCAGCCAATTTATGTAGAAAGGGGGTCCCATAAACAGCAAGGTGATAATAACCTGATTATCTTTTTATATAAGTGAGGTTGGCTGAGCAATAAATATTGACCAAGACACCGGTGAAACCCCCTGCTCAATGGCATAAAAATATGCTTTGAACCCCATTGACAGCTATGACAAAATTTAAATAAAAGCTCTACGATCATGAATTGGGACATCAAAACCTTTGCGGGAACAGTGTTATACTTTAAAAATGTTGTTGCTTTCTCAGGCTAATCACAGTCACAGTAACTCTTCCACATATGAAACAAAACACAAAGATAAAAGCACCCCATCTTACCCTAAAGAATTCTTTTGTGGATCCAGCATCCAAAGTTCCATATGCAATATCTGTTTGCTTTGCAAGATCCTCTGCACTTTCAATGGGCGACACCATTCGTTCGACCGTCAGGAAAGCAGCTAAGTTAGCCGTGTATGATGATATTATGATCAAGGTAAAGAACCACCACACACCTCCAACAATTCGCCCCGACAGGGATCTAATAACAAGTGTGAAATGGATTTGTAAAATTAAATGAAGGCTTTCATCGGAGCAGAGTAATCAATCATGTGTTCTTGTGCATGGCATTTAATTATAAGGAAGCACTTCAGTGCATATTGTGGCTGTCCCTGAAAACAGTTAAAGAATTTAATAGCTTTCATGTCCAAAGATATTTCAGTGCAGTCAAAACTGTACAATACTACAACAGTTATTTGTTCAGAAAGTGACATCATTTGGGCCTAGAAAACAATAAAAAGTGTGTCCCTACAGTAAAAATATTGCTGGGAATATGAGAAGATGATGTGGAGATGCAGGCGTTGGACTGGGGTAAACACAGTAAGAGTTTTAACAACACCAGGTTAAAGTCCAACAGGTTTATTTGGTAGCAAATGCCCTGTTTGGGAGCAGATATCCACTCCATCTGACGAAGGAGCAGCACTCCGAAAGCAAATGGCATTTGCTACCAAATAAACCTGTTGGACTTTAACCTGGCATTGTTAAAACTCTTATTCAATATGAGAAGATGCCAGATGAAAACAAAAAAGATTAGTTGTGCCCATGCTGGTTTTTATTAGTTGTTTGCATGGCATACATAGTGGAGGCAGTGTTGCCATATTTATATTGCAAATACTCATAGTACGTCTTGCACAAAAACTGCACCAAATGCGTGAATTATTAGTTTCACTTAATCATAAAAGCTACTTAAGACATTCAGTGTTGTCTACAAACAGGTTATTCTCAAATCTGAGAAGCAATGCACTATGCTGGATGCTTTGTACATAAAAATTGTGAATGCTCTACTTTTGCAGTGATCTGGGATCGTGGTGGATCTCATGAGAAACCATTTTAGAATTTCTCAAAACCAGGTGCTTATCAGAAGCACATCATATGAGCTGCCAGCATGCATGGGAAACTAAACTCTTCCAAACACGCAAGTTGTCCAAACACACAAAAGAAAAAAAACTTTGGAATCCAAAGGATTTATTAGCAGCAAGTCGATATTTGTATTTCAGCCCCCTCTTTACCTGCTCTAAAATGTGAGAAAATAAGTTACATTTTTGTGAATTGCTTTTGGATTGGGGGGGGGGGGGGGGAGCGGTTGTTGCACAAAAAAAGAACAGTGCAAATCTATGGAGTCTTTTTAGTTTCAGTTGCAGTCTTCAAATACATCCTCGTTTACCAAAATTGTAAGGTCACTCTGGACTTAGTGTCCCTGAGCACATCCTTGAGCACCAAAGTAATTTCTTTCGGAATAACAGATCTATTCACAGAGTACTCAGTGCCCCTTTGTCTTTTGGTGGGAAAAAAGAAAGGTGGGCTTCTAATCAATCACATTAACTATCAACTTGTAAAGTCACATATATATTTCAGTACCAGTAAGTCACAGTAAGCCAAATGTGAAACAAATCATAGCAAGGATTGTGCTATGTCATCCTACATCATCTGAGCTTCAGTATATTGTTTTTTTCATAAAGTGCTGGTTCACAAATAACAGCTATTGCAGTTCCCTACAAAGATGGGCATATTTCACGTGTGGACCCAGACTGTCAGTATTGGCAGACGATTCAACCATGAGGACATCATATTTCAGCTGCTCCTATACTTACCTCAAGGAAAAAATTCCTGTGGTTGAGTATATAGGAACACAACAAACACATTTGTGTTTTAACAAATCCGTACAGTAATGAGACAAAGCAACCACAGCAATTCTTTCCCCTTGGTGTCCCGAAATATGCACTTTCCAACAAGGATCACTGTATATCATTGGAGTAGTTGATTTGTCCTCTCTGTAGCCCAAGGATACTTGCCCCCGTTCAGATCATCAAATTCAGCACAGACCCAGTATAGGACTTGGAATCTATGGCTTAGGAAACATTGCATGGTGAATTTAATAGTAGTCATCAAATAAATTCCTTCTGTAATGCTCTTTAAGCGCTTTTATATCTTTGACTTTTGCTTTTTAAAGCTTTTATAAAAAATCTGAGAGAAATTTTATGGGACTGTTGTTCCAGATTTTATCAAAACCAGTAAATTAAATGAAAACAAAAAGGCATAAAAACCCAGCAACAATTTTTGTGAAATATGAACAGTTGCATATAGTTTCAATAATGAGGATGTATGAACCTTAACGTAGCACTCCAGGTTTCAAAAAAAAATCCGAAGTCAAAGTTTCCTCACCTGTCATAACCTATTACAGGGAAAAGGTACAGATATAAATTAAGTATGGTTCATTTAATTTTTAATGTAAACAGTAAGCGTGGTTTAATAAATTTCATCCTTCCAATGAGGTGGTATTCAGCAATTCTCAACTTTCTATCCGAGGTTCTAAATGTATTACAAAAAAATGATAATTCTGTGTTTCATTCAGAGGTGGAGACAGGCTCTCTCCCTTTTGGCTGAGTGTCTGATCTTACTCACTTCACGGTGCAGGTGAAGCACAGTTAGGAGGCCACACACCTCTTCATTAGGAGGGGGGTAATATGATGGACGTAAAAGTCATCACCAACATGGTCATGCACTTCCAAATAGCAGAGTAGGCAGATGCTGCAAGCAGATCACCCTGTTACCTTCTCACTGAACCTTCAACATGCTAAGTCTATCAGCTTTTATGTTACGGAGAGTGCCAATTATAGGATTATGCAAACAACTGCTTCTACTGTATTGAAACAGAACCAGAAATAGAAAACTCATTATTTGCTTAAAACCCGGATAGTGAAAATAGAAAGCATCAGGCAAATCTACCAGAGGGTAAAATGAATTAATCAGCTAACATTGTGAGTTTATGAACAATGGTTAATTATGGCGATTATTTACCTGTGGCTTATTAACATGGTTACGTGTGACTAATAAGCTGCTAATAAACTACAAATGACTGGTTTGGAAGTAATTATTTCTTTGTCATTCCTTTAGATATTTAAAATAATTAAACATACTGGCATAATTAAGAAAGGGGGTGAGGAAAAATACTATTATTTTCTTGACAACTAACAAGGTGACTCCCTTCCCTCAAGTCAGTGCTGCAGAACGCAATCCATTTTTCTGATAAAGATAGGTGAAGGAGTGGTTCAAATGCATAAGATTCAATTGAATCGCATACTGCCAGGTTAACACAGCAAGCCATGTATGGACTTGTATGCCTTGCTACATCTCAATACATTTCTTTTGTTTTACAAAAAAATGAATTATACACTAAGTGAATAATCAGCCAAAGAAGAAGGCAGTACCAAAATGATTATGTAAATTTATGAAAAAGCCAGATCTATAAAGAAAATATTTTGAGTAGAACATATCATGACTTATAACTATCAAAAATGCACCAGATCTGTCCAAACCCTTAACCTCCCATACTAATAGTATCATGCATATTCAATGTTTATTGGTGAAAAATGTTGATCAATCCTATGATAGATAAGCTGAATATATTTATTAAAAGGAGCATAAATAGAAAAATAAGAAACAGTTGGATGAATGGATAAGTGATGGCCTATAGGCTGGAAATTCTTACCGTTCGCCATCGTTCCTCTCATTCGCCTCTGTTAGCTACACATAACCGTGGATTGTAAAATGGGAATATGCAGCAAAAACACGGTACCCCTCCAAGAGGACTATGAAATGACTGTAACCTTATGCATTTTACAGTCTCAGCGGCATGGTGTATATAAGTCCACTGTGGAAATACATGAATGATATTATAATAATACATCATTCATGTACTTCTCTGGTCTGAATAAAACTTATTTTTTCATGTTTTTGTTTCCCTTTGTCAGACCAAATTCAAATCAATCTTTACGTAATTTTTCCCTCTTTTTTAAAAAGGGAAAACGTCTGCTTTAAATGTGAATATATATCCACCAAGGCATCAGAGAGGGACCAAAAATGCACAAAGCTAAAATACTTGAGTGACCAACCTTGGCGAAATATCGCATCCTTGCTGCATAAAGGCACCCAGAGAAAACCAGAGACTATTAAATATCCCAAATTCATTAGTTTGGTCGTTACTTTGTGTTTCACGTCCATCTTCATATTCTTCAGTGTGCCACTCATATGGACTAAATCTGCTGACCAGGAATAAAACTACGCTGACCCCGATGTAAGCGAAGACAATGCACATCCAGATCTCATAGGCTAATGGATCTAGAAAGGAAAATACTCCTGGCTTCGACTTCTGGGGCTTCTTTATCATGATGGATATCCCAAGGCTCATGAAGGGCTTTGAAAAGTCGATCACCTCCTCTCTTACCAATGTTATTGTCAGTGGAGCTACTGCAATATCTGCCTTCTGGAAAAACAAAAGCACAGGTAGAAACAAAAGCTGAATTTAAAATCTTTATTAATGAATAAGACTATATTAAGTTGGCAATATTTTTTTTTGCCAGGTGAAAGTGATAATCAACCATTGGCTTTTTAAAATTGCATTGATATAATTATTGAGTTTTGATGAAGGCTCTCTTGTCAAAAAAGTAATCCATCTTCTCTCCTCATAGACGCTGTTACAAATTTCCTGTTATAATTTTAAAGTGAACTTGTGTTCACTTATTGTTACATGGACGATAGTTGCTCCAAGGTTGCTGCGTATTAATACTGGTTAAAACAGTGGGCTGTAACTTATTTAAAATAAAATACAATAATACTATAAGATCAGAGTTTCTTCATGCTATTCAAAATTACAAAGATGATAAACTCAGAACCCCACTGCATCCCACTATTTATTACATTTATATTTCCTTTAATAAATTAAGCATGCATATGAGCTGTTCTTAATGATGTGGAAAACGTTCCATCCAGAGTGGGACTAAATTTGTTTATAATGCAAAAAGTCATCTGATCCAACATTACAAAAGTAAATGCTACTCAACAAATTGTTCAATTGAAGACTAAGAGCAAATTTTTATTCAAAGGTTTGCACTTGTGCTACCAAACCTGTAAAGTGAAAATAGTTTATATTCATTTTTCACTAAATGTATCTTGTTACTTTAGGAAATGTAATTATCCAGCATCATCACATGATTTCCTTGATTCCTTCATTTCTGGAAATAACAGAACAGAGTATCTTACTTATATATTGTCAAGGCAGAATTAAAACAGTTGCATTTCCATAAGTTCTGACAATAGGCATTTTGCCTGTGTGGCAAAATCAGCATCATAAACCTTATTCTCTTCTTGGAAATCATCTGTTGTATATTAAAGACACAGCAGTTCAATAATTGAAGGAACTGGAATGAATATTTTGTGATCTTACCCCATAGACCAGTTCTCCCACCATTCCGTTCCAAACTTTTGTTTCCCCGTCCCGAGCACCGTACTTCCCATCGGGCACTATGGAAAGTTTGTACTTAAAGCCACAATGTTTGGCTATTTCAGCAGCTAGATCAACACAATAGCCTTCATACTGGTCGTTTCCTTCGAATTGCTCATAATTCTTCTTCAGCATAACATAGGGTGATTCCTATGATAAGAGAGTTTGCATCACAAAACATTTTTTAAAGGTAAATTCCATATCCATAAAATCATAGAATCCTTACAGTGCAGAAAGGCCAGTCAGTCCATCGAGCTTACACTAATGACAATCCTCCCGGGCCCTATCCCTGTAACCCCACATATTTACTCTGCAAATCTCCTTGACACTAAGGGGCAGTTTAGCATGGCCAATCAACCTAACCTGCACATCTTTGGGCTGTGGGAGTAAACTAGAGCACCCGGAGGAAACCAACGCAAATACAGAGCGAACAGGCCTGAGGCTGGAATTGAACCTGGGTCTCTAGCACTGTGAGGCAGCAGAGATAACTACTGTGCCACCGTGCAGTATTCTCTGAGCAATATGGCAATTAAATAACATTCTTTGCCTCAGCTATTCTTGAACTGGCAAACAGATATATGTATGCAACAGCCTGTCTTTCTCTCCAAACCCTGTGTAAGAATCCATGAACTCCATTGATGAATCATCTTGATGGCATAGCTAAGAATAGAAGTTTACGTGGGAAAACATGAATCCATTTTTTCAGTTCCATGGGTTACCACATGAGTATTTCAATGAACTGTGTTACCAGACAACGCCACAAAAATTAACACATTTCCAAACTATAAAGATTTGCATTAAATGCATAACTAGCACTTTCTCCAAGACTTTGGGACAACTAAAATTACTAAAACTCAACATAATTAATTTTTTTTCATTGAGACATGTCCTTATGTTCATTTTCAAATTTACATTAATTTATATACATATTAGAGTTTGAAGAAGCTCTATGCATTTTTTCTCATCCAGAATTTAATACTGGTGTGAGCTTTACAGACAATATTCATGTAAAATATGACTTGATAAAAGTAATTTAAAAAATACTTGCTTTGCTTTTCAATAAATATAAATATTTATAGAAATTTAAAATTTTGAAATTTCCTCCAGGCGACTGCAGCTGTCTCTTACCATAAAAGTCCATCCTCTAAACATGATGATGCCTAGGAAGACTTTCTTTATGGCACCCTGTGGACTTCCACGATCCACTGACAGAAGGCATGCTTCCTCAGAGAGATTGATACAGACACAATTTTCCCCTCATGCAGAAAGAGCATTGTACCAACATGGGGAACTTCATCTGGTGCCCCTAACAAAGATGTGGCAGGACTGTTTGAATTACTAGAGCAGTGGTTTGAACATGAGTCATCTGGATTAGTATTAAAATGAAGCACGGAAATAATGAAAATAAATGTTCACAGCCTCAGCTGGAGATTTTAGAACAAAGTTTTCCATTATGTGAAGAAATCATAATTGAGACAAATTTTCTGTGATCATTTCAATGGTCACTGATTCTACTCAGGCCAATTAAAGGCATTTCGAGTCTCTTAATTTTAATTGGTGTTATTTTCCATTTGATGAATTGAATTCCCTGCTGACGTTTGTTACTATTGATCAGAGTTCAATTTTCAGCTTGCTGCCTGAGCATCAAACTGATGAAACAAGCCCATTAAAGAAATTGTCCAATTTTTGTTTGCTGTATATTATAGACATGAAGAAGTAGTACCATTGGCAGTACGAGACACTTGCTTCCCTGGAGGTGCTGTACTTGGAAGTGTGAAATCAATATTTGCATAAATCTAAATTGGCCAGATGTGGAATACAAATGTCAGGGAAATTTCTCAGTCCATGATTTCAGTTTTCCTCACAAAAGAAAATATCCTCCAGTATCCACCCTATCTGGTCCCCTGAAGATCTGAAGACCAGCTGAGATTTTCCAGCCTTTTCTATTTTTGTTTCAGATTCCAGCATCCGCAGTATTTTGCTTTTACCCTTAAAGATCTTATACATTTCAATAAGATCACCTCTCAATCTTCTAAACTCCAATAGATAAAGGCCTAATCTGTTCAACCTTTCTTCATGAGTTTTGAGAGTTTAACAATGCTTCATTGTGAAACTCTCAGTTATGAAGTCTCTCTGTTTAACCATTCTCTCTAGAAGTTTCACTGTTTGAACTTCTATGATCTGAAGTCTCACTGTCTTAACCTCTCTGGACGTCTTGCTGTTTAAATGATCGACAACTGATGCAATCGTAGCAGAAGCAAGCAGTTTCTAAACAGATAAATGACTTTAAAAAATGTTAAACTTTACAAAAATAACATAAAATGTAAAAAGATATATTTATTGATATTGTGAGAATAATCAAGTCACTCTCACTAATGTTTGTATATTGATTGATAATTTTAATCAAGATTGAGAATTTTTTTTACAGTATGTGGACAACAACATACCATGATACTCGTTACTACAACGGTTTTATTCTCCATTCCTGCAGTCTCATTTCCACCAAGAAAATCTGTGGCTGTGACAACCATCTTGTCGACTTCGTTCCAGTATCCAATCTGCCAGTTTCACAGTACAATTGTTAGAAATGTTTAGTATCGTGCACTGCTTACTTCATACATGCATGCTCCTCTGTGTCAGTTGCTAGCCACAGTAGAAACCAGCCAAACATTTCATACTTTGTTCCTTCTATAAATGCATCCAACAGCAACATCGTAAATTTCCCATCAGGAAACTATGTGAATCACTCACAGAGGTGCCTACAATTCAAATAGATAACTGAACATGGTTTTATTATTAGCTCGCAGCTAAAGATCCATACTGGTAGGGGATAAGCCTGTTCTAAGTTGTAAACATGTTAACAATACACTACTTATTGATGTTCAAAGAATACACCTGAAACAATTATTGTTGTAAAGATTGTTGTATGTAGTACTATTACCTTCCGGGGACCGCTATTTTTGAGTTCCATGATATTTACTGTATAATTCACTCTTCTTCCAAATTGATCAAACTGAATATTTCCAGTTAAACCATCAATGCGGACCTATATTAGGAAATGAGGAGGAAAAAATATCCTTTTATTTATTTTGTGGACATCATTTAATGAGATATTTGTGTTAAATTTTAACAATTAATGGGTGATTTTAATAACTGTCAATAAAAACACTGCAAGATTCAATTATCTAGATCTGGAATGTTACCCATGAGGATTACCTGTTGGCAATCTAATGATTCCTTGGATTCCATTTTTTAAAAATTGGTTCCTTTTATGTTGTTTGTGCTGACACATAAGGAACAAACAGCATTAATACCCTTTGGCTATTTGCAGTTAATTGAGCTTCCATTGCTTAACACACAGCTTGAAAAATGCATCTGACAGTGACAAAAATCTCTATGAAGAAATACCACACAGTGGACCACGCAGTCCCTTATATTTCACAACACAGAATAAAGTGATGTAATTGGCAAACCAGCTCATTCATTATATGCTTTGGCAGTTTCCATAAATGCTGTTAGCCAAATAACAAAGAGGTGATGAGTATAGGGGCTTTGCCAGTGTCAAACCACTTACACATTATAACCTGAAATGAAGAAAAGGTATCCAGACTCAACCTAATTGAGTGAATACAGATTTTTGCACCTGTTAATCACTCAGTAAAATAATCAGCCTTTTACCACATCACAGAAACAGTTTCAAAGGTTCTCAGCTAGTAAGTAAAAGCAATCTCCCTATATCTTATCTTTGTAAATAAAAACAGGAAATACCTTACAAAATGAAATGCAACAATTTGAGAAGAAGGTTTAACAACACATTCTTAAGAGCAAATGGAGGTAGATAATAAACGCTGGTCTTGCCAGCAATGCCCATATAGTGTGAATTTTTAAAAAAAAACATGAACATGTGGTAAGCAGCAGAAGAACAGCCTTTCCCCTCGTTAAAGAATTATATTTCTAAGTACAAAATAGACAGCAATGCTAAAATATATTAGTTAGTGCCCATCTATTATCTTAATATGCATAATATGTAAACGATTGTCAAAGAAATGTCAATTTGTGAGGATTATGGTCTAGGATCAGCAAACCTTGAGACAGAGATTCATCTCGGGTGGCAGCACAAATTAGTGCATTTGGATCAGCTGCCTATTATATGCAGTTTCTGGTATCTATTTTGATTGACTGCAATGGAATTAAATATCATGCACTGAATATAACAGGTGGATGATCTGATATCACTCGTTTTGTGCCATTGATGAGACAAATTTCCATCCCTTGTGTTATAATTTGTGTACCTGAAGTATTTCAATTTATCAACCAAAAGTTACATACCAATTTTAGTGCTCTTTCTATTTCGATCCCTTGTCCCCAGGGTACAGCGGGGTTAGCAAGACAATCTCCAGTACTACCTCTCCTAGAGATATCAATCCGTTGTTTGCGTAGATAACGGAATGCTTCAGTCATCACTTGAACAGCATCATAGGTCAGAGCAGAGGTATACTGAAAAAGAAACAAACAAATGAATGGAGAAAGAACTTGCATGTACAGAGCACCTTTTATGACCTCAAGATGTCCTAACGTGCCTTACAACTCATGAAATACATACTAAGGAGTTGGCACTGCTGTTTTGTAGACAATTGTGAAAGCAAATTTGAACACAACAAGCTCCCACAAGCAGCACTTAGGTAACTGGCCAATTAATCTCTTTTGATGGTGTTGGTTGAGGGAAAATAGTAGCTAAGTCACAAAAAAGAAGGTCATAAATCATGCATTGTGTTAGACTCCCTAGATTCTCCTTAAGCCACTAATTTTCAGCTTTCAGAACACATATCATGGCCTTAGAAGTACAAGTACTAGCATTGGATCAGCCTTGCCTAATAGGCTTTTGGTCAACTGCCAAATTCAAGGAGTCATTATTTTTAAAGTACCAGGCAACTGCCTAAAATAGAAGTTAGAAGCTTGCATATGTTAATTAGTAGCCTAATTCCTGTTGAAGGACATTTGCACTCTTTCCAGATGGATGGGGAAGGTGTCTGGCTGGCCCTGTTTGGAATTCTTCTGGTTGTCCATGCAGATGATGAAAAAAGTATATTGTTAAAAACTTCTCTTTGCGTGTTCCTTGACAGCCAGGAAGAGCAGAAATGCGTAAGTTTCAATGGTGGAAAATAGTGCAATTAGTGCACCAAGGATGAAACACCAGACCGAGAAAACAATAATCAAGTTTCTTCATTTCACCAGATATGTCTGATATGCCTCGCACTGGGTACAAATCAGCTTCGATGGGGACAATTGTTTTTAGGTTTCGAAATGAGGTGATAAGCAAAAATTAAAAGTGCCTTACTGACTTACTGCTGGAGCCTCAGCCATTCCAATATTCAAATTGGTATCTATTAAGCAGGCATAAATGGGCAGTGGTGAGGGAAGGGATTGAATGCTTATTAATGTATGTAAATTTGTATCAAATAACACAGATAAACATTTAGCCTGGACAGTATTTCCATTTCACTTCATGTTGCTACCACTAGCTCACTAGTTCCTCAACTTGATGTGCGTACATTAGGAGGCAGCTATTTCCAGTGCTGGGATCCTTAGCTCCTTTAAAAATAATGGAAACAGGAAGAGTACTACTTTTGCTGTCTTTTATGTGTAGGGCCTTAAAAGCTCCTATTATTTTACCCCCTTACTGTAGAGGTTCTGAAATATTTCCTGGCTGCTAAAAGTCATGGCTCTATTTCACTTCCAACATTTTGAAGTCTTCCCTTTAAGCTACTGTTCAAGGCCTATGATGGTTGGTTGTTCTGTCAAATTGTTCATCCTTTCAAACAGTTAAAATTGGCAGCTTATCGAGCCAAAGAAAATAAAGTTCAACCATGAAAACTGATCAAGGCTGCCACTGACATTGGGCAGAATTCCCTGCCCCCTCCATGGCATGTTTTGTGGAGTTGGCCCACCATTCGCTGGCAGCGGGACTGGAAACACGGTTTCCCGTTGTTTGCACCCTCTGCCACTGGGGAACCCATGGCGGGGACTTGCCATTGGCGGGACCAGACAATCCCACTGACGGAAATGGCTGTAAAATCCCACCTAATATTTTGAGGATGGACGTAATGCTTTATTGAGCATCAGAGGCTTTGAGTTAACTTGGATGACTCGGACTTCTTTTTTTAATCATTGACTGGATGTGGGTCACTGGCCAGGTCAGCATTTATTGCCCATTCCCAATTTCCCTCAAGAAGATGGTCGTAATCATCGTCTTGAACTGTGGTATAGGTACACACACAGTACTGATAAAGAACAAAGAACCAAAAAAAGTACAGCAAAGGAACAGGCCTTTCGGCCTTCCAAGCTTGTGGCGATCATGATGCCCTAACTAAAAAACGTTCTGCCCTTACTCAGTCCATATCCCTCAATTTCTTCCCTATTCATGTACCCATCCAGATGCCTCTTAAATGTTGCTAATGTGCCTGCTTCCACCACATCCTCTGGCAGCACGTTCCAGGCACCCACTACTCTCTGCGTGAAAAACTTTCTCCGCTCATCTCCCTTAAATATTTCCCCTCTCACCTTGAACCTTGTAATTGACTCTTCCATCCTTGGAAAAAGCCTCTGACTATTCACCCTGTCTATGCCTCTCATAGTTTTGTAGACCTCTATCAGGTCCTCCCTCAGCCTCCGTTTTTCCAGTGAAAACAATCCTAGTTTATTCAACCCCTCCTCACTGTCAACACCCTTGAGACCAGGCTGGTGAACCTTCTTTGCATTCTCTCCAAAGCTTCCATGTCCTTCTGATAGTCTGTTGACCAGAACTGCACACAACACTCCAAATGCAGCCTAACCAAGGTTTTATATAGCTGCAACATGATTTCCCAACTCCTGTACTCAATGCACCAGCTGATGAAGGCAAGTATACCATATGTCTTCTTAATCACCTTGGCCACCTGTGTTGCCACTTTTAGGGAACTGTGGACCTGCATGCCCAGATCCCTCTGTGTGTTAATGTTCCTAATAGTTCTGCCATTTACAGTATAATTCACACCTAAATTTAATCCTCCAAAATGCATCACCTCGCATTTGTCAGGATTAAGCTCCATCTGCCACTTCTGTACCCAAGTCTCCAATCTATCTCCTGTTATATCCTCAGACAATTCTCAGCACTATCAGCAACTCCGCCAATCTTCGTGTTATCCACAAACTTACTAATCAGACCACCCACATTTTCCTCCAGATCATTTACATATACTACAAACAAAAGAGATCCCAGCACCGATCTCTGTGGAACACCACTAGCTACAGATCTCCATTCTGAAAACACCCTTCCACCAGTACTCTCTGTCTTCTCTAACCAAGCCACTTCAATATCCATCTAGCCAGCCCACCCTGAATCCCATGTGATTTAGTTTTTGTACCAGTCTGCCATGTGGGACCTTATCAAACGCCTTACCATATAAACTACATCCACAGCCCTTGCCTCATCAATTATCTTTGTCGCCTCTTCAAAAAACTCAATCAAGTTGGTGAGACATGACCTTCCCCACTAACTGCCTCTCACTAACTAGTCCATTTTCCTCCAAATATGCATATATCCTGTCCCTCAGTATCTTCTTCAAAAGCTTCCCCACCACTGATGTCAGGCTCACCAGCCTATATTTTCCTGAATTATCCCTACTTCCTTTCTTAAACAATTGCCTATTCTCCAGTCCTCTGGAACCTCGCTTGTGGTCAAAGAAGATGTGGATATCTGTTAAGGTTCCAGCTATTTCTCCCTCTCCTTGCCTCCCGCAATAACCCATTCAGTAACCCAATAGATCCCATTTGACCCCAGGGACTTGTCTACCTTAATGCAATTTAGGATACTCAGCACTTCCTCCTTTGAAATACTGACGTTCTCCAGCACGTTCACACACCCATCCTTGACCTCAACATCCACCATGGTGGATACCGGGACAAAGTACTCATTAAGGATCACACCCACTTCCTGTGGTTCCACGCATAACTTCTCTCATTGTCCTTGAATGGGCTTACTCTTTCTCTTGCTACCGTCTTGCCCCTAATATATGCATAACAAGCCTTAGGATTCTCCTTGACCCTGTTTGCTAAAGACATTTCATGCCCCCTTTTAGCCCTCCTAATTCCGCATTTAAGTTCCTTCCAACTTTCACTGTACTCCTCAAGGGCTTCATCAGTTTTTTGGCAAGGCGTTGGTAGGCAGTGAGTTTCAGGATTTTGATGGAGCGACAGTGAAAAAATGGCGATATAGTTCCAAGTCAAGATGGTATGTGACTTGGATTGGAACCTCCAGGTGCTGAGTTACCCACGCATCTGCTGCCCTTGGTCTTCTATGTGGTAGAGATCAGGGGTTTGAAAGGTACTGTCGAAAGAACCTTGGTAAGTTGCTACAGTACTTTTTGTGGATGGTACACACTGCTGCCACTATGAGTTGTGTTGGGTACCACTCAAGAGTGCTGCTTTGTCCGGGGTAGTAGCAAGCTTCTCTATTATTGTTATTGGAACTGCCCTCACCCAGGCAAATAGGAAGTAATCCATTAAACTTCTGATATGTGTCTTGTAGGCTTTGGGAAGCCAGAATATTAGTTATTCACCACACAATTTCTATCCTCTGACCTGCCCTTATAGCCACAGAAGTTGTGGAGCTGCGTCAGTGAAGTTTCTGGTTAATGGTAACCCCCAGAGTGTTGATGTTGGAAGATTCAGCAATGGTTTAGGCACAAAGTGCTTCAGCACCTGAAAGGTTGTGAATGGTATTGAGCATTCTGCAATCATCAGCAAATATCCCCAGTTATGCTCTTATGAAGGAGATAAGTTTATTGATGAAGAATCTGAAGATGGTTAGATCCAGGACACTAATCTGAAGATCTCCAGTAATACACTCTCCATCTGTGGGAATGGCGGCACATGCGCAAAACCCGGAGAGCGCAATTGGTGCCGGCAAGTTTTCGAGTTCTGAACTTATTGGCCCCTTGGGGTGAAATGCTGTGGGATTGCTGAAAGCTCATTTTAATGCATTGGTGTGTCTTAGAAACATAGAAAACTACAGCACAAAACAGGCCCTTCGGCCCCACAAGTTGTGCCAAACATATCTTAGGGAGATCTCTCTGAAACTTCACCCCTTCACCGGATATTAAACAGGCACTGGCGTGCCATCACACTGACGCCATTTACAACAAGTGCACCTAGACATGGATCTGACAGCAGGGGGGGGCGGGGGTCTCCCTGAGGTTGTAATGGTAAGTATAGCCTCGAAGGGAGAGGGACATGGCCAGGCAGTGGCTTTGCAATGCCCCCAACATTGCTTCTTGGCTAAAGTTTGCACTATGTTGGCACCATGTCAACTTGGCAATGCCAACCTATGCCAAGGGGCAGGCCCCAGCAGGAGCCTCATTATTATTGGTGAGGGCGGGGGGGGAGGGCGGGGGGGTTGCAGGGGTCTCATTTAAAGGTTGTGGTGGCCAGGAGCTGATAGAGGAGCAGGTGATGCCGGCGACGGCTGTTGAGGTGGCGGGATGGTGGAGGGGGTTAGTGTAGGTGTGTGCCAGGTTTGTGTGGGGGGGGAAGAGTGGTAGTGGGGAGAGGGTGGGAAGGGACTGATGATCTGGGGGGGGTGCAAGGAAAGAGGCTGATGATCAGGGAGGGTTGTGGAGAAGTGCTGACCCTGATCGGGGGTGGGGAGGGGGACCCTGAGACCTCAAAATAAATCTGAAATTCCCCTTTTTAGTCCATTCAAAGCGACAATTCAGATCAAAATTGAATGGCCAATATTTAATCAGAAAATGAAACACTCAATCATTGGTTATTATCAGAGTTTTTAAAAATATAAAGACTATTGTTATGATCCCAGCCAGAGCGAAGCTTGACTTGGGATTGTACTTTTCTTTACGAAGCCATGGAGGAAAATGACTGAATAAATTCACAGGAGTCTGCTGATGAACCTCTAACTTTACGGGTGGAATCTTACCAAAAATTGGCTGGGTGCTGTTTCTGGCGAGAGAGAAACATGCTGTTTTTCTCTCCAGATCTTATGACATCCTGCCTAAAAACATTAAGGGGCGTGTTTAACGCCGTCACGCAGCAGGGAGTAGGACCCCAACATGCCGGCAAAACCCGGCTGCACTGAGATCAGCCATCATTAAAGGGTGCCCCAATCATAACAGGAATACACCTCTCCACCAGCCCACCAGAGGTCTCCCTCCCCACCCCTGATCGGAATTGGCACTTCTCTTCCCTCCCCTTCTCCCCTGCACTGCCAGGTTGGTGGGCATGGTGTCAATCTGGCAGTGCCAACTTGTGCCAAGAGTCAATGCCAGAGGGAATTACCATGCCACTGCCTGGCCATACCCCTCTCCTCTGGGGGCGAATACTCATCTTTATGCCCCCAGGGAGATTCCCCATTGACAGGTTTACATCTAGGTGAATCTATTGTAAATGGCCTACTGAATATCTGATGGCGGGGGTGGTGTTGGGGGGGGGGGGGGGGGGGGGAGTCCCGGAGATAGTGCTCACTAATGACATGCTAATGTATTAAAATGAGCTTTGTGGGGTCCTGTGGTATGATTCACACTATTTCGCTCGTGAGGGGGCCTGGATGAGGGGGCCAATTCGCATCGTGCTTTCCGAGTCTCTCTGGATTTTGAGCGTGTGCCGCCATCCCTGTGGATGGAGAGCGCAGGCTCAAAATCGCCCCCAAAGAACAAAATATTTATTAAACAAGAGAAAATGAACTATATTGCACAAAAATGTTGGAAACATCTCAATACATACACGAGATGCTTCAAATTCACACTATTCCTTTACTCCAGCAATATCAGTACAGACTCATAAATCAGTGAAGATTTGCCATAACCTTGGCACAAAGATAAGAAATATACAGTAAATGGCAGAACCCTTAAGAGTATTGATAGGCAAAGGGATCTGGGTGTACAGGTACACAGGTCACTGAAAGTGGCAATGCAGGTGGAGAAGGTAGTCAAGAAGGCATACGGCATGCTTGCCTTCATCGGCCGGGGTATTGAGTTTAAAAATTGGCAAGTCATGTTGCAGCTTTATAGAACCTTAGTTAAGCCGCACTTGGAATATAGTGTTCAATTCTGGTCGCCACACTACCAGAAGGATATGGAGGATTTGGAGAGGGTACAGAAAAGATTTACCAGGATGTTGCCTGTTTTGGAGGGCATTAGCTACGAGGAGAGGTTGGAGAAACTTGGTTTGTTCTCACTGGAGCGACGGAGGTTGAGGGGAGACCTGATAGAAGTCTACAAGATTATGAGAGGCATGGACAGAGTGGATAGTCAGAAGCTTTTTCCCAGGGTGAAAGAGTCAATTACTAGGGGGCATAGGTTTAAGGTGCGAGGGGCAAGGTTTAAAAGAGGTGAAGGAGGCAGATTTTTTACACAGAGAGTGGTGGGTGCCTGGAACCCGTTGCCGGAGGAGGTAGTGACTTTTAAGGGGCGTCTTGACAAGTACATGAATGAGATGGGAATAGATAGGATATGGTCCCCGGAAGGGTAGGGGGTTTTAGTTAAGTCGGGCAGCATGGTCGGTGCAGGCTTGGAGGGCCGAAGGGCCTGTTCCTGTGCTGTAATTTTCTTTGTTCTTTGTTCAAAGGCTTCTCGCTTAGGATTAGAATAGTTGCAAACAGTTTTCTTCCTATGAATTCACTCAATGTTCTCTCCAAGGCGGCCTTCACGACACATGACAGCGCAGAGTCGCTGAGCAGAAACTGATAGCCAAGTTCCGCACACATGAGGACGGCCTAAACCGGGATCTTGGGTTCATGTCACACTATCAGTAACCCCCACAGCTTGCCTCCTGGACTTGCAGAATCTCATTGGCTGGCCTGTCTGGAGACAATACACATCTCTTTAACCTGTGCTCAATGCTCCCTCCACTCACATTGTCTGTATCTTTAAGACCTGGTTGGCTGTAGAGATTCGCATTCTAATCAGTATTCTGTAACTTGATTTTGTGTCTCTGTATGCCCTGTTTGAGAGCAGATATCCACTCCATCTGACGAAGGAGCAGCGCTCCGAAAGCTAATGGCATTTGCTACCAAACAAACCTGTTGGACTTTAACCTGGTGTTGTTAAAACTCTTACTGTATAATTCTATAGGCTATCATCTTGTGGGAAAGATATAGAGGGGCACATTTGCAGAGAAGTACAGATGAACAACAGACACAGAAGATAATGAGGGAATATTTTATAAGTCACTTGATAGTACAGAACTTAAATATTGCTGAAAAGAGAGACAATTTTGCTGATGCTTTTCATCCTGTGCTCATCAAGAATTCAACACTTCAAATAATCACCACAATTTATACTACAGGAGAAAAGGGTGCTGATTGGTTTGCACATCAACTCTGATTGAACAAGGCATTACCATGGAGAAAGCAATGAGGAATTATAGACTCCAAAGCAGTTCAGAAAATATGCAAGGTTTGAACATATTGCTTTTTTGTTGTTGTGTGTCGGTCCCTGTGTGTGAATGCATGTCACTTCTAGCAAGAGCAAATGTGTTCAGTGCACAACTGTTCATCTTAAATTGGTTGTTTGCATACTGGCTACACTCAGGATTGGTCAGCTAGTTCTTCCCAATATTGGAATCACTCAGTGGATGTTTTGAGATATTTTGCCTTTCCAGGATCATTTTAGGTAGATCTGACACTTTTCAGGCCTGCAAGTAGTCTTTGGCTCATTTGCGAGTTTGCATAATATGCAGCAAACGATGATCTGGCCAGGGTCGCAAATGTCATGCAGGATAGCTTAAATCCGCTCTATTTCTCCATGAAGCTTGCAAGGCTACAAAAGTGGTATTTTCCACCAACAAGTTGCTGCCATCAGTCCAAAAAGATGTGCCTCTCACACAAGTGAGCATTTGTCATGTATGAATTTCAGTGTTGATGCAATGCCCAGGTCATGCATCCTGATTGCCGATTACAAACAACCGAAGGAACATACTATTTGACTCAGAGTACAGACTGTACTCAACCAGCCTGCCCTGTTGCTTTCTCCAGGGCAATGCCTCAGCCAACCAGGGGTGACTTGCCAACTAATTAGCACCCTTTTCTCCTGTTGTATAAATTATTGTGATCATTTGAAATTTGTCATTCCTGTATTTGTCCTGATGAGTGCAAGACGAAAAGTTTCAGCAACATGTCTCTCTCTTCAGCAACATTAATTTTCTTAATATAGATTGGAATAATGATGGAGTAAAGAAGAGCAAGAGAGAAGAGTTTCTTAAGTGTGTTCAGGAAAACCTTGACCAGTATATTTTCAACCCAACAAAGGGAGGAGGTATTTCTGGATCTGGTTCTGAGGCATGAGTTAGATCAAATGGATCTAACTCATGTTCCTGTTGGGGAACATTTTGGAAATTTTGATTACTTATCTTAACCTTATAATAATATAATGTAAAAATATAAGGAGAAATCAGTCGGTTGAGAAAAGACCAGTCCAAGGTAAATTGGAATCGAAAATTGGCAGCCAAACTGTAAGAGAATAATTGTCTGCCTCAAAAGAGGAGATAGCTGGGTACAGGCTAGGTACATAGTTGTGATGAACAAAGCATCGTAGCTGTGAGGGACAGCTCGGTGGATAGGATATTGGTATGTAGATAGGTTGGAAAATTGGGCGGGGATCCTGGATTCAGGATTCAATCCTGGACCGGGGAGCGGCGCGGGCTTGGAGGGCCGAAGGGCCTGTTCCTGTGCTGTATTGTTCTTTGTTCTTTGTTCTATATCCATCAGGGACAAAAATAGGGCAAGCAAATCCATAGCTCTCTGGATGAAAAAAGTGATAGCAAGTAAGATGAAGCAGAAAGGGGGTATGACAGATATCAAGTTGATAATACAAGTGAAAAACAGGCTGAATATAGAAACTTCAGAGGGGTAGCGAAAAAGGAAAGGGGTAAGGTCAGGAAAAAAATATGAGAAGTGACTCCAATTAACATAAAAGGGGAATTCAGAAGTTTTCAGGGGACATATAAATTGTAAAGGGTTAGTAAGAGGAAGGATGGAGTTTATATGAGACCAGAAAGGGGATCTATGAATTTGAGATTGAGGGCTTGGCTGAGGTGCTAAATGAATACTTTGCATCTGGCTGTACCAAGATAGAAGATACTGCCAGAGTATTACTGTATGAGGAGGTAGTTGAAATATTGGATGGGTTAAAATTTAATAAAGGAGGTTTAAAGTTTATTTATTAGTGTCACAAGTAGGCTTATATTAACACTGCAATGAAGTCACTGTGATATTCCCATAGTCGCCACACTCCAGTGCCTGTCAGGTACACTGGGGGAGAATTTAGCATAGCCAATGCACCTAATGCACAGTCTCTTTCGGACTGTGGGAAGAAACCGGAGCACCCGGAGGAAACCCATGTGGATACGAGGAGAACATGCAGACTCCGCACAGACAGTGATCTAAGTAGGAATCGAGCCCGGGTCCCTGGCGCCGTGAGGTAGCAGTGCTAACCAATGTGCCATTGAGGTGGGCTGCACCTCATCCAGCTGCCTGGATGAACTTTGATTAATCTAAGCAAATTGAAGGAAGTAAGAGTGGAAATAGTTGAAGTACTGGTTACAGTCTTCCAATCCTTCTTAGAAACATAGCTGGTGCCAGAAGACTGGACAATTGCAGATGTCACATCTTTATTCAAAAGAGTAAAAACATAGAACATTACAGCGCAGTACAGGCCCCTTGGCTCTCGATGTTGCGCCGACCAGTGGAACCAATCTAAAGCCCCTCTAATCTACACTATTCCAATATCATCCATATGTTTATCAAAGAACCATTTGAATGCTCTTAATGTTGACGAGTTCACTACTGCTGCAGGCAGGGCATTCCACGCCCTTACTACTCTCTGAGTAAAGAACCTACCTCTAACATCTGTCCTATATCTATCACCCCTCAATTTAAAGCTATGTCCCCTCGTGCTAGCCATCACAAGGATAAGGATAAGCCCAGCACCTATTGACCAGTCAGTTTAACTTTGGTGGTGGGAAACCTATTAGAAATGATGAACCATGATGATATTAATAGTCACTTGGATAAGAACATAAGAACTAGGAGCAGGAGTAGACCATATGGCCCCTCGAGCCTGCTCCGCCATTCAATAAGATCATGGCTGATCTTTTTGTGGACTCAGCTCCACTTACCTGCCCGCTCACCATAACCCTTAATTCCTTTACTGTTCAAATATTTACCTATCCTTGCCTTAAAAACATCCAATGAGGTAACCTCAACTGCTTCACTGGGCAGGGAATTCCACAGATTCACAACCCTTGATGTGAAGAAGTTCCTTCTCTACCCAGTCCTAAATCTGCTTCCCCTTATTTTGAGGCTATGCCCCCTAGTTCTAGTTTCACCCGTCAGTGGAAACAACTTCCCTGCTTCTATCTTATCTATTCCCTTCATAATCTTATATGTTTCTATAAGATCTCCCCTCATTCTTCTGAATTCCAATGAGTATAGCCCCAGTCTACTCAGTTTCTCCTCATAAGTCAACCCTCTCAACTCCGGAATCAACCTAGTAAAACTCCTCTGCACCCCCTCCAGTGCCAGTATATCCTTTCTCAAGTAAGGAGACCAAAACTGTACACAGTACTCCAGGTGTGGCCTCACCAGCACCTTATACAGCTGCAACATAATCTCGCTATTTTTAAACTCCATCCCTCTAGCAATGAAGAACAAAATTCCATTTGCCTTCTTAATTACCTGCTGCACCTGCAAACCAACTCCTTGAGATTCCTGCACAAGGACACCCAGGTCCCTCTGCACAGCAGCATGCTGCAAATTTTTATCATTTAAATAATAGTCCATTTTGCTGTCATTCCTACCAAAATGGATGACCTCACATTTACCAACATTGTACTCCATCTGCCAGACTCTCGCCCACTCACTTAGATTATCTGTATCCCTTTGCAGACTTTGTGTCCTCTACACACTTTGCTGTTCCACCCGTCTTAGTGTCTTCTGCGAATTTTGACACACTACACTTGGTCCCCAACTCCAAATCATCTATGTAAATCGTAAACAATTGTGGTCCCAACACGGATCTCTGAGGCACACCACTAGTCACTGTCGCCAACCAGAAAAACACCCATTTACCCTCACTCTTTGCTTTCTGTTAGTTAACCAATCCTCTATCCATGCTAATACATCACCTGTAACACTGTGCACCTTTATCTTATGTAGCAGTCTTTGGTGCGGCACCTTGTCAAATGCCTTCTGGAAATCCAGATACACCACATCCACAGGTTCCCCATTGTCCACTGCACATGTAATGTTCTCAAAGAATTCCACCAAATTAGTCAAACATGATCTGCCCTTCATGAACCCATGCTGCGTCTTACCAGTGGGACAATTTATATTCAGATGTCTCGCTATTTCTTCCTTGATGATAAATTCAAGCATTTTCCCTACTACAGAAGTGAAGCTAACCAGCCTATAGTTACCTGCCTTTTGTCTACCTCCTTTTCTAAACAGTGGCATCACATTTGCTGTTTCCCAATATGCGGGAACCACCCCAGAGTCCAGCTAATTTTGGTAAATTACCACTAGTCCATTTGCTATTTCTCCCACCATCTCTTTTAGTATGAGTAATGGAGATGCATTCCATCAGGTCCATTCCATCAGGACCAGACTTGTCTACCTTTAGCTCCATTAACTTGCCCAACACTACCTCTTTCATGATAGTGATGGATTCTAGGTTCTCACCCGCCATAGCCTTCCTGTCATCAATTTTTGGCATAATTGTAGATTAATTAAGGGAAGCTAGCATGGATTTGTTAAAGGCAAATTGTCTTCAGCTGACTTGATTGAGTTGCATTGGAGAAAAAGTTGATGGGGAGTAATGCAGTTAATGTGGTGTACATAGATTTACAAAAGGCATTTGATAATATCAGGCTTGCCAGCAAGATTGAAGCCGTGGAATAAAAGGGACAGTGGCAGCATGAATAGGAAGCCGGCTGAGTAGTGATGAATGGTTGTTTATTGAACTGGAGGAAAATATACAACGGATTTCCTCGGATTGGGTTCTGACCACTGCTTTTCTTGATATTTATTAATTACTTCGACTTGCATGTACAAGGCATGATTTCAAAATTTGCAGATGGCACAAAACTTTAAAGCATTGTGGACTTTGAGGAGGATGATGATAGACTTCAAGCTTATATGTACTGGTTGAGAAAACAGAAAACAGGATGACATTTAATGCAGAGAAGTGCAGAGTGATTAATTTTAGCATGAATGATGAGCATGTCATCAATGACCATGAGCATCTCGCCAAGGCCATCCCTGCATATCCATTACTCACCTTCAACCAGCCACCTAACCTCAAACAGACCATTGTTAGCCGCAAGCTACCCAGCCCTCAGAAGAACAGTGACCACGACACCACACAACGCTGCCACAATAACGTCTGTAGGACATGTCAGATCATCGACACGGATATCACCATTGCATGGGGGAACACCATCCACCAGGTACACAGTACGTACTCATGAGACTCGGCCAACATAGTCTACCTCATATGCTGCAGGAAAGGATACCTCGGGGCATAGGAAACTGTTAAATAAGTTAAGTGCCCATGGTGTTAAGGGCAAGATCCTGGCATGGATAGAGGATTGGCTGACTGCCAGAAGGCAGAGAATGGAGATAAAGGGGTCTTTCTCAGGATGGCCATCTGGATAAGAATGGTTTGATCAAGCAGACGCAGCATGGATTCATGAGAGGAAAGTCGTGTTTGACGAACTTGCTGGGTTTTTATGAAGATGTGACTGGTGCGGTTGACGGAGGGGAACCGGTGGATGTGGTGTTTTTGGATTTCCAGAGGACATTCGATAAGGTGCCTCACAGGAGGTTGCTGCAGAAGATTGGGGCACACGGAGTTGGGGGTGGGGTGTTAGCGTGGATTGGGGATTGGCTATCCAACAGGAAGCAGAAAGTTGGAGTGAATGGGTGCTTTTCTGGTTGGCGGATGGTGACTGGTGGTGTGCCGCAGGGATTGGTACTGGGGCCTCAACTGTTTACTATTTACATAGATGATCTGGAGGAGGGGACTGAGTGTAGGGTAACAAAGTTTGCTGTTTACTATTTAAATAGATGATCTGGAGGAGGGGACTGAGTGTAGGGTAACAAAGTTTGCTGATGACTCGGAGATAAGTGGGAAAGTGAATTGCGTGGAGGAAGCGGAAGGTCTGCAGAGAGATTTGGATGGGCTGAGTGAGTGGGCGAGGATCTGGCAGATGGAGTATAACATTGGCAAATGCGAGGTTATTCACTTTGGAAGAAATAATAGCAAATTGGATTATTATTTAAATGAAAAAAAATTACAACATGCTACTGTGCAGAGGGACCTGGGGGTCCTTGTGCATGAGTTGCAAAAACTCAGTCTGCAAGTGCAGCGGGTGATCAAGCAGGCAGATGGGATGTTGGCATTTATCGCGAGGGGGATAGAATATAAAAGCAGAGATGTCTTGCTGCATTTGTACAGGGCATTGGTGAGGCCGCAGCTGGAATACTGTGTGCAGTTTTGGTCCCCTTACTTGCGAAAGGATATATTGGCCTTGGAGGGAGTGCAGAGAAGGTTCACCAGGTTGATACCGGAGATGAGGGGTGTAGATTATGAGGAGAGATTGAGCAGATTAGGTTTGTACTCGTTAGAGTTTGGAAGGCTGAGGGGTGATCTTATAGAGGCATATAAGATAATGAAGGGGCTGGATAGGGTAGAAGTGGAGAGATTCTTTCCCCTTAGAAAGGAAACCAGAACTAGAGAGCACAGCCTCAAAATAAAGGGGGGTCAGTTTAGGATAGAGTTGAGGAGGAACTTCTTCTCTCAGAGGGTGGTGAATCTCTGGAATTCTCTGCCCACTGAAATGGTGGAGGCTACCTCGTTGAATATGTTTAAGTCACGGATAGATGGATTTCTGATCGGTAGGGGAATTAAGGGTTATGGGGAGCAGGCAGGTAAGTGTAACTGATTCACTCCAAATCAGCCATGATCTTATTGAATGGTGGGGCAGGCTCGAGGGGCTAGATGGCCTACTCCTGCTCCTATTTCTTATGTTCTTATGGCAGCCGGTGACTAGTGGTGTGCCTCAGGAGTCAGTGCTGGGACCACAACTTTTCACCATATACATTAATGATTTGGAGGAAGGAACTGAAGGCACTGCTGCTAAGTTTGCAGACGATACAAAGATATGTAGAGGGACAGGTAGTATTGAGGAAGCAGGGGGCTGCAGAAGGACTTGGACAGGCTAGGAGAGTGGGCAAAGAAGTGGCAGATGGAATACAATGTGGAAAAGTGTGAGGTTATGCACTTTGGAAGGTGGAATGGAGGCATAGATTAGTTTCTAAATGGGAAAATGCTTAGGAAATCAGAAACACAAAGGGACTTGGGAGTCATTGTTCAAGATTCTCTTACGGTTAACATGCAGGTTCAATTGGCAGTTAGGAAGGCAAATGCAATGTTAGCTTTCTTGTCACGAGGGCGAGAATACAAGAGCAGGGATGTACTTCTGAGGCTGTATAAGACTCTGGTCAGATCCCATTTGGAGTATTGAGAGCAGTTTTGGGCCCCGTATCTAAGGAAGGATGTGCTGGCTTTGGAAAGGCCAGAGGAGGTTCACAAGAATGATCCCTGGAATGAAGAACTTGTCGTGTGAGGAACGGTTGAGGAATCGGGGTCTGTACTCGTTGGAGTTTAGAAAAATTAGGGGGGATCTTATTGAAACTTACAGGATATTGTGAGGTCTGGATAGAGTGGGCGAGGAGAGGGTGTTTCCACCAGTAGGAAAAACTAGAACCAGAGGGGACAACCTCAGGCTAAAAGAAAGATCCTTTAAAACAGAGATGAGGAGAAATTTCTTCAGCCAGAGAATGTTGAATCTGTGGAACTCTTTGCCGCAGAAGGCTGTGGAGGCCAGGTCATTGAGTATTTTTAAGACAGAAATAGATAGGTTCTTGATTAATAAGGGGATCAGGGGATATGGGGAAAAGGCAGGAGAATGGGGATGAGAAAAAGAATTAGCCATGATTGAATGGCAGAGCAGACTCGATGGGCCGAGTGGCCTAATTCTGCTCCTATGTCTTATGGTAAGACTACAGTCTTATGGTCTTATTGTAAATGGCTACACCATGTAGACACTACACTACAATGACACCATACAACAATCACCAGGCAGGAGTGTTCTCTCCCAGTTGGTGAACACTCCAATGGCCAAAGACATTTGGCCACCGATTTTCAGATAAGCGTTCTCCAAGGCGGCCTTCAAGACGCATGACAACGCAGAATCGCCAAGCAGAAACTGGTAGCCAAGTTCCACGCTTATGAGGATGGCCTTAACTGTGATCTTGGGTTCATGTTGTGCTACATGTAACCCCACCATACTGTCCTGTGGGGGAAAAGTCTTCCTGACTGTCCTGTTTTGACACCATGCACACCTTGATTACATGTGAGGATCTCTCTGCCTGAATTAGTTTGCATAGTATTTAGCACCATTTTACTCTTTGATTATTTGTATTTATCTCTCTGCCTTAAATTATTGGTTCTTGAGGTCATCCCATCAATTGTTATACAGCCTGTCGACACTCGCACGGTAGCACAGTGGTTAGCACTGCTGCTTCACAGCTCCAGGGACCTGGATTCGATTCCTGGCTTGGGTTACTGTCTGTGCGGAGTTTGCACATTCTCCTCGTGTCTGCGTGGGTTTCCTCCGGGTGCTCCGGTTTCTTCCCACAGTCCAAAGATGTGCGGGTTAGGTTGATTGGCCATGCTAAAAACAAAATTGCCCCTTAGTGTCCTGGGATGCATAGATTAGAGGGATTAGCAGGTAAAATATGTAGGGATATGGGGGTAGGGCCTGGGTGGGATTGTGGTTGGTCCAGACTCGATGGGCCGAATGGCCTCTTTCTGTACTGTAGGGTTTCTATGAAATTTTTTTTTACATATAGTGATTATATTTAACTGCTTGCACTTATCTATGAGCACTCATGATTACCTGTAAAGACTTGTTATTCAGCCAGCCTACACTGCACTACACTGCCTGTACTTATCCATTGACACTCTTGATTACCTGTGAGTATCGTCACTCTGCCTATATATTCTGTGCCTGCGCACCTCTCTCCACAAAGAAGCAGCGCTCCGAAAGCTTGTGATTTCAAATAAACCTGTTGGACTATAACCTGGTGTCACGTGACACCTCCAAATCAATATAAAATAAAGAGTGCAATTCTAAAACGGATGCAGGAACAGAGACATTTGGGGTATATTCATACAAATCGTTGAAGGTGATAAGGCATCAGGAAAGTGGTGAAAAAAATGTACTATTCAGAGTTTTATAAATAGAGGGATAGGGTACAAAAACAAGAATGTTATGATGAATTTTTATAAAGTACTGATTTGGCATCAACTGCAGCACTGCGCCCAATTCTAGGCATTATATTTTAGGAAGCATTTGCAGGCTCTACTGAGGGTGCAGAAAAGATCCACAAGACTGGATCCAGGGATGAAGGACTTCAGTTACATGGATAGATTCGACAAACTGTGGTTGTACTCTTTAGAGAACAGAAAGTTGAGAGATGATACCCAAGAATTTAGAGCAGGGGTAGGCAATTCAGCCTCTCCAGCCTGCTCTGCCATTCAAAAAGATGATGACTGATCACGCTGAGGCCTCAACCCCACTTTTCTATCCATTCCCATAAATCTTGTCTCCCTTGATGACGAAAAAGCTATCTAAACCAACCTTCAATATATTTAATGGCCCAGCCTCCACCGTTCTCTGAAGAAAAAGATTACACATACTAACTACCCTGAGTGGGAAAAAATCTCCTCATCTCAGTCATGAATGGGAGACCTCAAACTTTTAAACTGTGTCCCTAGTTCTAGATTCATGCACAAGGGGAAATGTCCTCTCAGGATCCACCCCATCAAGTTCTCTCTTCAATGCCTCAATAAGATCATCTGTCATTCTTCTAAATCCCAAAGTGTATGGGTCCAACCTGCACAATCTTCCTCTTGAGAAAACGCCTTCATCCCTGGAATCAGCTTCCAAAGCAATTCTGTACTTTCTTAAGTAAGAATACCAAAATGTTTTTACTTTCATAAGACATTGGTGCAGCTGCCAAGGCCAGCATTTGTTATTCATCCCTAATTGCCCTTGTCCTGAATGGTTTCCTCGGCTATTTCAGAGGGCATTTAAGAGTCAAGCACACTGGGGGTGTGGAGTCACTTGTAGATCCAATACAGTCAGGACAGCAGATTACCTTCCCTAAAGGACAAAAACCAGGATTCTCCCAAAAAAATTCTAAGTCCCCAATTTGCATGAAAACAGGCGTAACATACACTTTTTTTTAAAGCAGATTTTCAGTTTGAGTCTTCCACTCTCTGGGCATTGCAGAGTGCCCTAGTTGGGTTCCCTCTGAAAATCTCTGGGCAGGGCCTATTCCTGCCCGAGAGGCCAACAGCATTGTGCTGAGCGGAGATCGGCGCATACACAGTGGCCCTGCCTTGCCGGCTTCCCGATCACTGGCCAGCCCCATGACCTCCCATTGCTGCCCCTCCAATCCCCTCATCCCCGGTCGATGGCCTCCTGGACCTCCCCGGACAAGACCCGATGTTCCCACGCCCTGGTCAGCCCTGATCTCCCAATCCTCCCATCCACCCAGCCTCAATGTCCCGATCCCCACCTCGGCAGTCCTGATACCCACCCCCAGCAGCCCCGATCCCCAGCAGCCCCACCTGGATGGCCAGCCCTAATCGCCGTCCTCCCTCCCCCTGCCACTGACCCCAGTGCAGAGTGGCAGCGGGAACCCCCCATCTGCACCGATTGCTGCCCCCCCCCCTCCCACTGCCACCAACCCCAATGCAGAGTGGCAGCGGGACCCCCCACCAGTACTGATCGCCACCCTCCCTCCCTCCGCCACCAACCCCAATGCAGAGTGGCAGTGGGACCCCCCACCTTGGACCCCCTACCTGCACTGATCGCCATCCTCCCTCCCTCTGCCACCAATCCCAAAACAGGGTGGCAGCGGGACCCCCCACACACACCAATTGCCCTCCCAATAGGCCATGCCCACCCAATAGGTCCTGTCCCTTGGGCATTGTCAGTTTGACCCTTGGGCTCTGCCAGGGGGCCAGGCTGGCACTGCCCATTGGACACCCCCCTCTTACCCCTGATCTCCTGCAGGAGCCTCTCTTTGCTTCAGTGGGATTGGGCCACCTGTTCCCCATTAGTGGGGAGCAGTTGTAAACCCGCTGGAGTGAAACATTCCTGACAGGGCTGGGGGAGGGGGAGACGCTAGCAGGCCCAGAGACTTCAGTTCTGGCTTGCTAATGAAATGCAAATGCGGATTACAATATTGAAAATCAGTTCCATGCCAATGGTGCTGAGAAACCCTGCCATGGAGATGCATGGTGGCCCGGGCGCCCAGTGTCAATTTCTTTTCCCATTCACTTAATGGGGGGTGGCACGGTAGCACAGTGGTTAGCACTGCTGTTTCACAGCTCCAGGGACCTGGGTTCGATTCCTCACTTGGGTCACTGTCTGTGTGGAGTTTGCACATTCTCCTCGTGCCTGCGTGGGTTTCCTCCGGGTGCTCCGGTTTCCTCCCACAGTCCAAAGATGTGCAGGTTAGGTTGATTGGCCATGCTAAAATTGCCCCTTAGTGTCCGGAGATGCATAGGTTAGAGGGATTAGCAGGTAAATATGTCGGGATATGGGGGTAGGGCCTGGGTGCGATTGTGGTCGGTGCAGACTCGATGGGCCAAATGGCCTCTTTCTGCACTGTAGGGTTTCTATGATTCACTTCAAAATTTCATTGTGCTCTTGACAACTATCTTTCCAACCTATCTTTATATCATCAGCAAATTTAGCTATCATATAATCAGTCCCTTCAATCCATGTCATTGGTATAGATTGTAAAAATGTTATGCCCTTCACTGATCCCTGTGGCACTCTTTTTGTTACAGTTTTCCAACCCATTTATCCCTACTTTCTGCTTCCTGTTTCTAATCAATCCTCCAGCCATACTATTATGTTACCAGCTATACCATGAGCTCCATTTTGTGCAGTAACCTTTGATGTGTTACCTTATCGAATGCCTTTTGGAAATCCAAGTGCATCACATCTATAGATTTTCCTTTATCCACCATGCTTGCTACTTCAAAGAATTTGTGCATCCTATTAATAAAGGCAGTGCTAACATGCTCAGCAGTAACCTGCTCACTAATGCTCAATTTGGGTTCTACCAGAACCACTTAACTCCTGACCTCATTACAGCCTTGGTCCAAACATGGATAAAAGAGCTGAACTCAAGAGGTGAGGTGAGATTGACTGCCCTTGACATCAAGACAGCATTTGACTGAGTATGGCATTGAGGAGCCTTAGCAAAACTGAAGTCAATGCGAACCAGTAGGAAACTCTCTACTGGTTGAAGTTATAGCTGTTAATGTTGGAGGTCAATCGCCTCAGTCCTGAGACATCACTACTGGAGTTCCTCAAGGTGGTGTCCTAGGCCCAACGATCTTCAGTGGCTTCATCAATTACCTTCCCTCCATCATATGGTCAAAAGTGAGGATGTTCGCTGATGATTACATAATGTTCAGCACCATTCCCAACTTCTTAGATAGTGAAGAGGTCTGTGTCCATATGCAGCAAGACCTGGACAACATTCAAGCTTGGGCTGATAAGTGGCAAGTAACATTCATGCCGCATAAGTGCTGGACAATGACCACTTCCAACAAAAGAGAATCAAACCATCTCCCCTTGACATTCAATGGCATTACCATAGCTGAAGTCCCTACTATTATCCTGCGAGTTACCATTGACCAGAAACTGAACTAGACTAGACATTATAAATACTGTGGCTACAAGAGCAGGTTGGAGGCTGGAAATTCTGTGGCGAGTAACTCACCTTCTGAATCCCCAAAATCTGTCCACTATGTACAAAGCACAAGTCAGGAGAGTGATGGAATACTCTCCATTTGCCCGGATGAGTGCAGCTCCAAAAACTCTCAAGAAGCTTGACACCATCCAGAACAAAGCAGCCTGCTTGAATCCTATCCATGATGTGGAGATGCCGGCGTTGGACTGGGGTAAACACAGTAAGAAGTTTAACAACACCAGGTTAAAGTCCAACAGGTTTATTTGGTAGCAAAAGCCACACAAGCTTTCGAAGCTCTAAGCCCCTTCTTCAGGTGAGTGGGAATTCTGTTCACAAACAGAGTTTATAAAGACACAGACTCAATTTACATGAATAATGGTTGGAATGCGAATACTTACAACTAATCAAGTCTTTAAGAAACAAAACAATGGGAGTGGAGAGAGCATCAAGACAGGCTAAAAAGATGTGTATTGTCTCCAGACAAGACAGCCAGTGAAACTCTGCAGGTCCACGCAACTGTGGGAGTTACAAATAGTGTGACATGAACCCAATATCCCGGTTGAGGCCGTCCGCGTGTGCGTGGAACTTGGCTATCAGTTTCTGCTCAGCGACTCTGCGCTGTCGTGTGTCGCGAAGGCCGCCTTGGAGAACGCTTACCCGAATATCAGAGGCCGAATGCCCGTGACCGCTGAAGTGCTCCCCAACAGGAAGAGAACAGTCTTGCCTGGTGATTGTCGAGCGGTGTTCATTCACCCGTTGTCGCAGCGTCTGCATAGTTTCCCCAATGTACCATGCCTCGGGACATCCTTTCTTGCAGCGTATCAGGTAGACAACGTTGGCCGAGTTGCAAGAGTATGTACCGTGTACCTGGTGGATGGTGTTCTCACGTGAGATGATGGCATCTGTGTCGATGATCCGGCACGTCTTGCAGAGGTTGCTGTGGCAGGGTTGTGTGGTGTCTTGGTCACTGTTCTCCTGAAGGCTGGGTAGTTTGCTGCAGACAATGGTCTGTTTGAGGTTGTGCGGTTGTTTGAAGGCAAGAAGTGGGGGTGTGGGGATGGCCTTGGCGAGATGTTCGTCTTCATCAATGACATGTTGAAGGCTCCGGAGGAGATGCCGTAGCTTCTCCGCTCCGGGGAAGTACTGGACAACGAAGGGTACTCTGTCCACTGTGTCCCGTGTTTGTCTTCTGAGGAGGTCGGTGCGGTTTTTCGCTGTGGCGCGTTGGAACTGTTGATCAATGAGTCTAGCGCCATATCCTGTTCTTATGAGGGCACCTTTCAGCGTCTGGAGGTGTCTGTTGCGATCCTCCTCATCCGAGCAGATCCTGTGTATACGGAGGGCTTGTCCGTAGGGGATGGCTTCTTTAACGTGTTTAGGGTGGAAGCTGGAGAAGTGGAGCATCGTGAGGTTATCCGTGGGCTTGCAGTACAGTGAGGTGCTGAGGTGACCGTCCTTAATGGAGATGCGCGTGTCCAAGAATGCAACCGAATTCGGAGAGTAGTCTATGGTGAGCCTGATGGTGGGATGGAACTTGTTGATGTCATCATAGAGTTGTTTCAGTGATTGTTCACCATGAGTCCAAAGGAAGAAAATGTCATCGATGTATCTAGTGTATAGCATCGGTTGAAGGTCCCGTGCGGTGAAGAAGTCTTGTTCGAACCTGTGCATGAAGACCTGCAGAGTTTCACTGGCTGTCTTGTCTGGAGACAATACACATCTTTTTAGCCTGTCTTGATGCTCTCTCCACTCCCATTGTTTTGTTTCTTAAAGACTTGATTAGTTGTAAGTATTCGCATTCCAACCATTATTCATGTAAATTGAGTCTGTGTCTTTATAAACTCTGTTTGTGAACAGAATTCCCACTCACCTGAAGAAGGGGCTTAGAGCTTCGAAAGCTTGTGTGGCTTTTGCTACCAAATAAACCTGTTGGACTTTAACCTGGTGTTGTTAAACTTCTTACTGTGAATCCTATCCACCAGATTAAACATTCATTCCTTCTACTACCAATGCACAGCGGTAGCAGTGTGTCTCATCTACAAGATGCACTGCTGCAACTCATCAAGGCTCCTTCAACAACACCTTTCAAACCTGTGACTTCTACCACCTAGAAGGACAAGAACAGCACATGCACCACCAAAGTCACACACCTTCCTGGCTTGGAATTATATCGCTGTCATTGGGTCAAAAATCTAGAACTCCTTTCCGAACAGCACCATATGTACAGTGGGTGTTTCTACACCATGTGGACTACAGTGGTTCAAGAAGATAGAAGATAGTGACTACATTTTTAAAACATTTCATTGCTTGTGAAGCACTTAGAGATGTCTCTTGGTCATGAAAAGAGGTATATAAAGGCAAAACCTCCTTTTATTTTTTTAACAGCACTGTAGAATTTTCTTTTGTTGCAGTACCTTCTGGATCGGTGTACGTAGGTAGATTGTCAAAAAATAGCAACATACTGTCTTGACAAGAAGCAGAAGTAAAGAAATTGCATTATATTCATGATTATGGCATTTTCTACTTTCCATAAAGAAAGGCCAAATAGTATGAATATGTTTTAGATGCACAGATACCTCCGAGGGCCTTAGCATGATTCATGTCACTTGTTACCCTCATGGATGGACGAACAAGTTAGAAGCAACGTAACTCATGGAGGCCCTCCAGGAACCACTTTTACATGGATTTTGTTGATGAATTACGTGCTTTCAATGAACTCAAGGGGTTGAAACTAGGCTGTTAACTTCCCTTTATTAGATTTTGTTAACCTTCAGCTATCTAATTTGAATCGTTCCAGGAGAGGAAATGAAGCCTGATACAATTTTGTTAGGTAATGATATAAAGGGATATCAGGTAAATGGATCAACCATGGTCTAACTGAATGGTGGGGGAGGCTCGACAGGCTACTGCTGTTCTTTTGTGTCTATGAAAATATGAACCAACACCTTGCCTTGAGGTTATTTGTTTAATATTTGTAAGGTAAGTCAGGGATAAGCATATCCTCAGTCCAGTTGAAGGATGAAACAGAGGTAAGATGCAAGTTTTGAAATATTCAGTCAGCACAGATTTACGAATGGTTGTGATAAAGCTGGGCAGAATAGAACTGAACTCAAAGAAACCTGGAAGGATTTGGCAGACTGTCACTTTTTTTACATATAGGACTGCCATAAATTATAAAAATATCTTTGGGAAGAAGGAAATTACATTGATGTAAACAGTATTTGACATTGTCTACTATGGCAAAAAGCTGCAGCTTCAGAATCAAAAAGCATAGGACTGTTCTGATATTATTGGACCTTATCTGTATTGCAGTGCAATAAGAAAGGAGGAGACTGCTGATTTAGCTGACACTGTGAATGCTTATTGTTGAACTGTCAGTTTCACTCAAGAATAAGGCAGAAAGGGAAACTTAATACTTTCATTCAAGAACCATTGACCATTTTCAAGTCAAAACGCTTGCTTTGATCCAAAGTTTTTTCAATTATTTGTGGCTTAGGATTTGCTCCTGCAGTTTTCAACAGAAGTAATGCCTTCCATTTCCCTTAGCCTATTTAATATTTTACTGATAAGAATGCTCAGCAATATCGAACCAACATATATTTGTTCATATTTGCAAATTTGTGTGTATGTGTACAATGTTCTATGCAGATAGTTTAATCAAATATTTTTGTTCATTTGTAGCCAATAAATATTAGGGCATAAGATAGTAAATGATAGTGCAATGTACAGCACTTGATTAAGACCTGCTAAGCAATGCAGCTTTGTCTGCAAATCCAGCATATTACCACTCCCAGTTACTGATTTCTGTGGTAACTGCATCTTTCACTTAATATTGCTGCTTATTTTTTGAAAGCTGATCTGGTTCATTAGCACCAACAATTCAGTTGAAGGATGTGAGTTATGACAGGCTCCTCGGAATTAATTTCTTCATCATCTGGCAAAAACTTCCACTGACATGTTATTTTAACCTGAGGCCTCAGTAAAGCAGTGATGGCATCCTCAGTGGGAACAGGAGTCAAGGTCTTATCTAAATGGAAAGAAATTACAACATGCTGCTGTGCAGAGGGACCTGGGGGTCCTTGTGCATGAGACGCAAAAACCCAGTCTGCAGGTGCAACAGGTGATCAAGAAGGCAAATGGGATGTTGGCCTATATCGCAAGGGGGATAGAATATAAAAGCAGAGATGTCTTGCTGCATCTGTACAGGGCATTGATGAGGCCAGAGCTGGAATACTGTGTGCAGTATTGGTCCCCTTATTTGCGGAAGGATATAGTGGCCTTGGAGGGAGTGCAGAGAAGGTTCACCAGGTTGATACCAGAGATGAGGGGTGTTGATTATGAGGAGAGACTGAGCAGATTGAGTTTGTACTCGTTGGAATTTAGAAGGCTGAGGGGGGATCTTATAGAGACATATAAGATAATGAAGGGGCTGGATAGGATAGAGGTGGAGAGATTCTTTCCACTTAGAAAGGAAACTAGAACAAGAGGGCACAGCCTCAAAATAAAGGGGGGTCAGTTTGGGACAGAGTTGAGGAGGAACTTCTTCTCTCAGAGGGTGGTGAATCTCTGGAATTCTCTGCCCACTGAAGTGGTGGAGGCTACCTCGTTGAATATGTTTAAATCACGGATAGATGGATTCCGGATCGGTAAGGGATTAGGGGTTATAGGGATCAGGCAGGTAAGTGGAACTGATCCACTTCAGATCAGCCATGATCTTATTGAATGGCGGGGCAGGCTCGAGGGGCTGGATGGCCTACTCCTGCTCCTATTTCTTATGTTCTTATGTTCTTAGAAGACTCATCCAGGTAGGTTTTAAAACTTATTTTTAAAAAGTTTCTTGTGGTTCAAGAGAACAGAATTTCATTTCGGAATTCCACAAATAAACCTCAAACTTTTCCTGCCCTGGGCTTTACCAATCCCCAACTGGGATTCTTCTCTTGGGACACATATCTGCTCCTATAGGTTGCCAGCAACAATGTTCTGCCGCTCAATTTTAATGGCCGAGGATTAAATGGCTGGCCCTTTTAGTCAAAAAGTAAGAATTAAGTCACTAAGCAGCATGTTAAAGCGGTACAAGCATTGAAATCAGCCGAGTCTGTTTCCTGTTGCGTCAGATGGGCATGTGATTCACTTCGCTACATAGGACTTTCATTTGGAGACAAATAGGTTTAGTCACTAATTCTGATTGTAGGTTAATGAAACATGTTTGTGTCATTAAGAATATCAGTTAACATTCAGTCAGACAGCTTCAGGTTCATACCTGCAATGGAAACAGTTAAAAAGAATAGCAGAATCAAAGTACCAGCATGAACATTCCATTTTGTTTGTTTTAACTTTACCTTGGTTTAATGTAGCATTGTTATTTGCTAGCTCAGTAAAATAGATTTATCTATTTTCATTAAGTTCTCAAAATGTATTTAAGTGTCCACAGTGACTACTTAGCTGTTAATGATGGCAAGCTTTTGGGGATATTATGTGGACAGAGTAAGAATTGCTCCAATTATACGAAAGGATCAAGGGATATGGGGGGGAAGGCGGGATCAGGCTATTGACTTTGATGATCAGCATGATCAAAATAAATGCAGGAGCAGGCTGGAAGGACCAAGTGACCTACTCTTGTTTCCATTTTCTATGTTTCTATTCTCTTTTTCACATGGTAGCCATTGCAGCCAATAACAAGTCTTTCCTTTTCATTGTTAACCGAAGAAATCATCACCCATTGTATAGATTGATGTTATGAGGATTTAAGGATATGTAAAAAAGACATAATTGGGTGAAATTTTATGCCCCCTCCCGCTGGTGGGAACTTCCAGTCGTGCTGAAGTCAATAGAGTGTTGAATGGCTCCCTGTATTTTCCAAGCCTGCTCCTGCTGTGATGGAACCGTAAAATTCCACCCATGGTCATCCCATTTATTCATCACTATGGTGAAATAATGACTATCAAAACAGCTCATTGAATGTTTAATTCTGCTTGTAGAGTTTTAATTACTCTGCCACTCTAGCTAAGATTTTTAAACGGTATTTGTTTTTGACTAATAAAAAGTTAAATGCCGCTTCCTACATTCACAGAGGCATTTCAAATCTTAAATCGGACATGGCTGGATCCTCACCAAATCTATTAAAAAAAAGAGAGGTTTGCATTTATATATTGGTTTTCACAGTGTCAAGACATGCTAAAGCACCTTGAAACCAATTAAGTATTTTTAATGAGTAGTCATAGTTGTTATGTAGGAAATGCGGCAACCAATTTGCACACAGCAAGCTCCCACAAACAGCTAACCTGCCTAAGTGATGTTGGTTGATGGATAAATATTGTCCATAATTCCTAGTTCTTCTTGGAAATTAATATTCTGATTGTAACACAGTTGTCCTTCAGGCTCAAACTTACACTCAATGTCAAAATTGTATATTTTAGCAGGTGAATTTTGTTTTCAAAGATCGCACTATGACAAGCCTACCTTAATTTTGCTTGTTTTCCCTCCTGGATATTCCTTCTCATCGAGTGCTAACCATCGCTGCATAAACTTCATAACAACTGGATCATCGTAATCAACAATTTGAAATCCAGACACATTTGCTCCCCCATATTGAATTTTGGATAAGTCTCCATCCGTAAACCCCTGCAGCAGATAATAAGAGAGGCACTGTCAATGTTATCATTAATACATGCAGAGTTAGCCTTCTGAATGCAAATTACTCATTGTTATAATGTTGGAAATAATTATTTAAAAGAAGATGATAATGTTTGTAGCAATGAAATACTTGGATGCTCCGTTAAGTTTGGAACAAAGCCAATTTTCTATTGCAATAGATGTCACCCAAGTTCTATTGTTTATCAGTGACATTTTGTTCATGAGCTTTTGTTATTAATTTATTATTACATGAACAGCGACAAAGTACTTTGGATAGATTATAAAATATACGCCATAGAAAATGGATAGACAACATATTTGTGCAGCTTACAGAGACAAATTACTTTGGATGGGCAAATAGCTGAAGGTTAAGCTGGGATCTGCAACCTGGTTTTGTTGGTTAGCTGTTAATTTAGTCTGTAACTTTAAGATAGCTGCTGGGAAGTGTCTAAATCGGTAAACCCAGATAATTATAGCTGTAACAAAAGCTCTGAAGGAAAGCAGAGGACAATTGTTAGCTAAATAAAAATTTCAGTCTCCAGGTCAATGACTGGCTTCTTTTTAAAAAAATACATGTACGACACTCTGAATTGTGAAGGATTATAACAACTGAAGTAAAAAATGCCGAATGTTCAGTTTCTTTTTGGACAGCTTACCTAATTCTTTTCTAGTCTGGCTGATAGTTTTTAAATGGCAAATTCTGTCAACTAACACAAACCAAAGGTCACTCCCGACAATCACAGAGGTATTTCAAAATTGCAGAACACTATTAGTATTCATGAATGTCGTGGCTTCAAAGTCTCAACCTTTCGTCCGTGTCACATGTAGAGAATTTTGGCAATTGCATTTTTGCACATTTGAAATATGACATATATAATAGATGTTTTCAAAGTACTGGACTGATTCATTTAAAATAAATAACAATTAGTACTTCCATGATTTGAAGAAACAATGTGCCATATTTTTCATTCTTTATTTTAAGTGACAGTCAAACATCTCATCCAGCTTGTATTTTGCAAATGATTTGTTCACAATTGTCAGAATGTATCTTTAACCCAGCTCTTGTTATCTCATGTTAATATAGCCAGGGTGAAAGATTGGATAATGTACATCTGTCACTACACAATTAGTTAATTGGAATCAGGCTGTAGGTGGGTTGTGATATATGAGGTGCAGGGGAATGGTTGTATGATAGAAATGTTTTTTTTCTTTAATTTTTTTACTCCATTCTTTAAAGTTACAAAGCCAATGCTCAGAATGGACCGGGCAAACCCAAATCCATGCATTGCTTGCTCCAAAAACCAAATTCAAAATCCAATTGAATCCAATTCAAGGGAGACAAACAAGATCCAAGCTGATAAGATGACGCATTGCACCTCATCTTGGGCTCAATCAGATGCTTGATCTTAACCAAAAGACCGAGAAGAAATGTTCTGTGCTAACAATCAAGAGATCTGGACACATCCTATTTTGGCAACAGGTGGAATTCACTAATCTAAAATAAAAAGCAAGGGCAGCATTTCCCCCATTGTGGAGTGGGAGTGGGAGTTCAGGCACAAGGGATGCTAAGAGAATAGTAGGTAGCTGTGTGGGAAGGTGCCCTGAGGCAAGCTGACATTTGGATTGGCTGCCTGCCAATTGAAGTCAATAAAGCCATGATAAGGGATTATCATTTACACTCACTCTCAATCATCAGCAAAATGGTGGCAGCTCTCATTGACAGGGCCATCAAGCAGCACTTGAACAGCATTGACTTGCTCACAGATACTCAGTTTAGGTTCTTCCAGGGTCACTCCACTGCAAACCTATAGCCTTAGTTCAAACATGGACAAAAGAACTGAATTCCAGAGGTGAGGTGAGAGTGACTGACAACTAAACAGCATTGGACTAAGTGTGGCATGAAGGAGCCCTTTTCTCTTTTTATTTATGGTGACCTCTGTGCATGAGTTCAACTGTGTTCAGGATGAAGACTCAGGAAATTAGCTCAGTACACTTCAGGTGCAAAACAAAAGTGTAATGTGACTTCCAAATGGAAGGGGTCATAAACCTTCTAACTTCAGTGCATTTGGGAGATAGAACACCCTCTGACTCCAAAGTTATATGCTGAATTAGCATCAGTACCCATCAGACGCTTTTCGCATCTTTGCTTAATTGGTAAAATTAATAGAATTCCCAGAAATTCAAAAAATAAATCATGATGGAAACTATGCAGATAATTTGCCAGGTGTATGCCAATAATACCTGTGATTTTTTTTTTCAAATATGCCAACATTTAGAGAGGTTGCTTTCAACTGAAATCTACTCAAAACATTTACAGAGGATTGCACAGGATATAAAGAACAGAAAGAGGTCACATAGCCCTGCCAGTCTTTGTCAGTGTTTATGCTCCGCTTGATTTCCCCCCTCATTTAACTTGGCCATCGTAACCATCTGTTTCCATTCTCTCTCGTATGCTTGTCTGGCTTCCCCTTAAACACACTTATACTATTCACTTCAGCCACTCCCTGTCATAGTGAGCTTCGCATTGCTACTGTGCTTTGTTTCTTCTGAAATTCCCTAGTGGATCCCATGGTGACTATCATATTGATGGCCTTTAGTTATGCTCTTCCCTACAGGAGGAAAAGTTCTCTCTGTATCCACTTTCAAAACCTTTCATAATTTTAAAAAGTCTATTATGTCACCCGCTTCAGCCTTTTTGCAAGAGCAAAGCCTGTCATCCTTTTCTGATATATATATATACCATGCATTTCTTGTACCATCTTTGTAAAATCTTCTTTGTACCCTCTCCAATGCCTCTATATTTTTATAATAAGAAGACCAGAACTCTGTGCTTGAAGCAAGATTCAGTACAGACTTACGCTTATATGACTACATGCTTAGTTAAGAACTGAGAGGAGGTTCATCTTTAGTAACACTTAGTGATGAGTTCATCTATGAAAATACATTGGAGGTCAATAATCCATGGAGATAGGATGAGAAGGGGCACATCGCAAAGCACCCATCAGGAACCTCTGTCACAGATCCTGAAAGTCATTCCGCACTGTGCTGGGTCTGGCAGGAGAGGATATTAGAGACAACATATCCCCAGCCTAATATCACTGCAGAAAGGAACTGCTCCTTATTCCCCTTGTTAAAAGGAGACAATTAGAAATATCTTGAAAGGAATATCTGTTTGGAAGACCATGATCTGAGCCTGTAGCCCAGATGGGACCTGTCATTTGCCAGACTGTTTATACTGTACCATATTCACTACATGTTCCATTATTAATGATTTGCCTAGATGATTGAAAGCTAGGATGTGGATATACCATTATTGGGTACCCACACTCTGTGTTTTCTCCCTCCTATATTCGTAAATGTGGGGCAGACAGGGGCACTGAACTTTACAACAGCTTATAGTATCGTAACAGAAGGTCACATCCCACATAATTGGGTACAAGGCTAATTTCAGGCCCTTTCAGCTCCCATTGGGGCTATAGTCGGAGTTCATTCAAGAACTATGGAATTTCACCCCATTATATTTTTCCTTTTGCAATAGTTTTCCGTAGGCCGGTCGTTATTCACCATAATCTTTTATTTACAACTCGCATGAAGTGCCGCACGGCAGTTGCAGTGTACAGGTCAAGCGCTGGAATCCTTTGACTGCCGGTCTGAGTGGAGCCAGCTGGTTTTAAACCACCCACTGCTCCTTCCCTTTTGGACCAGCCTCCACTTGCCTAATAGGGGAGCTCCTACATGATGAGGCCCACAGGGAGGTAGAAATCATAGAAACCCTACAGTGCAGAAGGAGGCCATTCGGCCCATCGAGTCTGGACCGACCACAATCCCACCCAGGCCCTATCCCCACATATTTACCCACTAATCCCTCTAACCTTCACATCTCAGGACTCTAATGGGCAATTTTTTTTTAAACCTGGCCAATCAACCTAACCCGCACATCTTTGGACTGTGGGAGGAAACCGGAGCACCCGGAGGAAACCCACGCAGGCACGAGAAGAATGTGCAAACTCCACACAGACAGTGACCCAAGCCGGGATTCGAACCCAGGTCCCTGGAGCTGTGAAGCAGCGGTGCTAACCACTGTGCTGCCGTGCCGCCCATTAGCTAGCGTGCCGCCCGTTGATGATCCTCCGTGGCCATCATAACATCGCTTCCCCCTCAAGTCCGTCCTTTCCCCAGCATCCCTGCCATGGGAGAGCCTTTTCCACTGCTTGGCGATCAGCCCAGGGTTGATTGGAGGCAGGATCAGATTTGGGGTATTAAGCAGATTGGAGGCCTTCACTTCCAAAGGGAGCGGTGTAAAGCCACTGACACTGATTCTTCCTGAGTTTTGCTCCAGTTGGGCACCGATCTCCTCTACTTCCATCTCGGAGTCTGTGTCCTCAACAACCAGAAGGACAAGCATAGAGTCGACTTCTAGACATGGCACGATGCTGGCAGTGGTCATCCCCAAGGCTGGTAATGAGACCTGCAATGGCACGGGCTCTCTACTCCGGAGATGGGCCAACTGCTTCCTGGCAATTTTGCCCTGCACTTGGAACTTAAAAAATACGAGCCCCATTTTTTCCATTATGATCCTTGGGGACCTAACTGAGACAGTCCCCGAAGTTCCTCAAGTGGACTGGGTCACCGGTTTTGAATGTTCTGTCACTCCTTAGAGAATCATAGTTCTTCTGGTTCTCTTGATGAGACTTCACCCTCCCAGTCAGGTTTGGGAACAGCAAGCTTAATCTTGTCCAAAGCCTCACTGGGGCAATTCCTGTCATTGTGTGAGAGGTAGTCCTGTAGTTGAATAAAAATTGTGCCAATTTGGTCTCTATGGACGCTGCAGGTTGCTTCTTCATGCTGAACTTTAAAGTCTGCACTGCTCGTTCAGCCAACAGATTTGATGACGGGTGATAGGGTGCTGTCCTAATGTGTTTCATTCTGTTGGAAAGTGTGAAATTCTGGAACTTGATGCTAGTAAATGCAGTGCCATTGTCAGAAACCAGAACTTCAGGCTCCAGTCTGACGAAGGGTCATGCAAGCTCAAAACGTTTGCTCAATTCTTCCTCCACAGATGCTGTCAGCCCTCCAGTTTCTCCAGCATTTTCTGTTTTTGTTTCAGATTCCAACATCCACAGTATTTTGCCTTTATCTTCAGATATCTCTTGCATGCAGAAACTTTTTCATAGTTTCTCAGTGGTAACATGGGAAGTGCTGGAGTTCATGAAATGTCTCTCCAACCATTTGGAGTGTGCATCCACCATAATTAAGGACATGGAACCATAAAAGGCCTGGCAAAGTCCACATGCACTCACACCAAGAGCCTACCAGGCCACTCCCATCGATATAGGGAGGCTGGGTGGGGGGGGGGGGGGGGGGGGAGTCTTTGATTTCCCTGGCACAACTCACATTGTTTGACCAACTCGGCATGGACAAGGTGGGCCAAAGGGCCTGTTTCCATACTGTAAACCTCTATGACTTTAAGTCAGTAATGTTTGCATCAAGACTGGGTCACCATATGCAGCTCCTGGCTAGCATTTTCATCTTTGAAGTCCCAGGGTGGCCATGGTCTACTTCCTTGTATTGGACATCACCCTGGGTGAGGGACGGGATCCCTAGAGGGTGATGTCATCCCCATCATTGAGTTCGTCTTTCTTCATCAAGTAGTGTTTCATTTCACTTGAGGGCTGTCCTCAGAATCCCCCATGTAATATATGTTTTAATTTATAAAGGACTGGCTCCTTTTGTATCCAGTCCTTTATTGCCTCGCAGATACCAGCAAGATGTCCAAAAAATTGAGGGTCATCATAACCTCTTCCACAGCTGGTGGTGAAGCTGGACTTCTGGATAACAGCAGATGACTCAGTGCATCGGTATTAGCTATCCAGGTACCAGGGCAGCATTCGCAGAAGTATTCATAACCTGCCAGTAACATGGCCATACACTGTATCCGGGTGGAGGCAATGGCGGGCATTGCCCTGTCTTCTTTAAAAAATCCCAGCAATGGTTTGTGATCAGTTGCTATAATGAAGCATCGACCATAGACATATTGATCGAACTTTTTAATGCCAAAGTTAACTGCCAACCCCTCTTTCTCCATTTGGGAATACCTCCGCTCAGTGTTCAAGAGGATCTTAGATGCTTACGCAATAGCCTTCTCAGTTCCATCTTTCCAGCGGTGTGCCAGTGCCGCCCTACACCTGTAAGGGGAGGCATTGCATGTTAGGATGAGGTCCTTTTTGGGGTCAAAATGGACCAATATTTTAGAGGACGAAAGTTTCTGTTTAACGCTGTTGACAACCTCCAGCTGCGGTGCCACCCAAGACGAGCTTTGATATTTCCGGATTAGGGCATGGCGGGGGACCAGTAAGGAAGCTAAATTCAAAATAAATTTGCCATAAGAATTCACTAACCCCGAGAAGGATTTCAATTCCGTGGGGCTCATTGGAGATGGCACCTCCTTAATGGCCCTCACCTTGCTCTCCACCAGATGAGAGCCATTGCCATCCACTCAATAGCTAAAATAAGTCATGACTCTTGTTTTGAATGCACATTTTTTGCTTTTCAGGTGTACCCCAACATCCCTGAATTGCTGTAAGATCTTTTCCAGGTTTGTTTGGTGTTCACATTCCCAATTTCCTGTGACTAAGACATTGTCCAGGTACACTGCTACCCACAATGGTTCTCCTGTGTTGGTGGCCAGCCTGGGCTTTGTGATTTCGAGCCCAAAGGTGATCATAACCCTTGGAGTATGTTCTCCATGACGTGCTGAAAAATGGCATGTAAGGGCAGGCAAGTGTACTCATATAGGACTTTGTGTGTCATAATTTTCACATACTTCCGGGAAGGCTCATTCAGTTCAGATTGGAGATATGCATAGCTCATGTTCAACTTAGAAAACGCTTGGCTACCAGATCTTCAATCCAGGGCATGGTGTATCTGTCAAGTTTAGAAACTCTATTTACAGTAAGCCACAAAATCAGACCGACTTATCCAACTTGAGGACAAGAACAAAAACTATGGCCTACTTTGCGAATTGTACGAGTCTTGTTATGCTCAGCTTTTCCAGGCATTCCATTCCCGATTCTCCTTTTTCCAATCGGGTTTATGGAACGGGTCACATTCTAAAATACTTAGGCGAAGCATTGGGGTCAACCTAGATCTTAACGTTGGCTCCCCTTATTTTTCTAAGTCCTTCCTGGAAAACTTTAAGGTACTTATTGATGATTTCATACTGTCTCCCCACACATGAAGATCTCAAGCCATTTCAGTCTTATGTGTTGGAACCAATCTCCCCCCATATGGTTAGATCTTTGTTCCCGTACAATGATGAGTGGAAGTCGAGCTGACTACTGCCTGTACGTCACTAAGATTGCTGTAGTGCCTTTTATCTGCAATAGTTCCCCTGTGTGGGTGGCCAGCCTGACCTTTATGTCTTCAGCCTAGAGGCAATCATAAGTCTGCTCCCCGATAACGAGATTGCAGACCTTGTATCCACTTCCATTTTTATAGAACCAGCATTATGGGGGAAACCGGTGTTGTGGAGACGTGACTTAATTGTCCCTGTTCCCAGTAGTGGACATTCCTGCAAGGTACAGTCTGGTGCTGGCCTTATCATCTTTCCTAAACAGCACATGTTTTGACTGCCTCTATATTTTTGCTTTGATTGTGGTTTTCTGCAGCTCTTGCAATCGTTCACCCTCTGGCATCTACAACCTTCTGGAATATGCTCTCTAGGAGTCTGAAAGCTGTCCCTGCCTTTTCTTGGCTGTCTGGTGATGCAACTTAGGAAACACCGCTGTAAGGGATTCTGTGATATTTCACTGAAATATCATTCTAAGTTGAAGGATGGACATTGCATAAGGTCCCTTCCCCAATCGTAGGACACTGCTGTCTGACATCCCCTGTAGTTTTTGAGCTATTTTCCTCTGTATTCTCCAGTGTTACAGTTATCTCAATGGCCTTCTTTAGATCTAAATTGGGTTCTGCCAATAATTCTTTTTGGACGATCACACTGTTAATTCCACAGACCAGTCTATCTTGCAACATGTCTTTTAGGGGTGGCCTGAATTCACAGTGCCTGGTCAGAAATTCGCTAACAGATTCCCCACAGGTTCATCCTGCAATGTTAAAGTGGTATCACTGCAGTATCATGGATGTTTTTGGGTGGCATGGTGGCACAATGGTTAGCATTGCTGCCTCTCAGCACCAGGGACCCAGGTTCAATTCCAACCTTGGGTGACTGTCTGTGTGGAGTTTGTACATTCTCCCCATGTCTGCGTGGGTTTCCGCTGGGTGCTCCGGTTTCCTCCCACAGTCCAAAGATGTGCGGATTAAATTGATTGGCCATGTTAAACTGACTCTAGTGTCAGATGGATTAGTAGGGCAAATGTGTGGGGTTAGGGGAATGTGGTCAGTACAGACATGGGCCGGATGACCACCTTCTGTACTGTAGGGATTCTATGATTCTATAGTCTTTAACCAAGTCCACCAATTCATTAAAGGCTTTGGAGTCAGGGACGTCTGGGTAGATCATGCTTTTTATTATAATGAAGGTCAGGATCCCACATGCTATCAACAGGATCACTTCCTGCTTCTTGCCACCTCAATATTGATAGCCTGAACAAAAAATGCATGCATTCTGTGTATGGCCCACTCTATGCTTGCATTGTCGGCTTCAAGGTTACCAAAAAGTGGCATTTTTCTTACCAGAGGATTAGTTGTTTCGAAAGAAAATATGGTCCAGAGGGAAGATAAAAACTCATTTCACTCTTCGTCACCAATGTAATAATCTTGCTGAGGCCAGTCTTCCATCACCATCACCTTTATTTACAATGTGCGTAAAGTGCCACTCGGTGGCTACGTTGTACAGGTCAAGCCCCGAGTCCTCTGACTGCCAGTATGCGTGGAGCCAGCTGGTTTTAAACACCCCCGCTGCTCCTTCCCTATTCGACAAGCCTCCACTCACCTAATAGGGGAGCTCCTACTCAATGAGGCCCACAGGGAGATCTATCGATAAACCTCTGTGACCTTCATAACACCCTTGTCTCATTCTTCGTCTTGTAACGCCAGGGACCCGGGTTCAATTTCGGCCTTGGGTCAGTGTGTGTGTGGAGTTTGCACATACTCCCCATGTCTGTGTGGGGTTCCTCCAGGTGCTCCAGTTTCCTCCCACAATCCAAAGATGTATGGGTTAGGTTGATTGGCCATGCTAAAGTGACCCTAGTGTCAGGGGGATTAGCAGGGTACATGTGTGGGGTTACGGAAATAGGGCCTGGGCAGAATTGTGATCAATGCAGACCTGATGGGCCAAATGGCCTCCTTCAGCACTGTAGGGATTCTATGCTTCTATGAACTGTTTTGTGAGATGCATTCTTTGAGTCCTATTATCCTACAAAAATTCTAAACATTTCCAATCAATAAGCAATAGTTTTATTTTCTGGATCACTTTATAAAGCACAAGCCTCATTTATACATTTTAATTAATTTAATGTCATACTTTTCCTGGTAAGACCTATTCAATTTCCATTTAGTCCGTAATCCTGTTAAAGAACTTCCAGTAAAAATAAGAACTTTCCAAAATTTTAATTGAAATTTTCCGAAGACACCATCAAATTATTGAGCTGTTTATTTCATTCTGTTGCATATTTTATTTTCTAAACTAAGATTTTTTTCTAGGGTTATGACACTCTAAGATTTAATTTCAGCCCGTTAGAACCTTCTGTTTCAAGACATTGTTCAATAAATTAAACATCGTTTCCTTGACAACGTAATTTACACCAAAGGGGCGGCACGGTAGCACAGTGGTTAGCACTGCTGCTTCACAGCTTCAGGGTCCCGGGTTCGATTCCCGGCTCGGGTCACTGTCTGTGTGGAGTTTGCACATTCTCCTCGTGTCTGCGTGGGTTTCCTCCGGGTGCTCCGGTTTCCTCCCACAGTCCAAAGATGTGCGGGTTAGGTTGATTGGCCAGGTTAAAAAATTGCCCCTTAGAGTCCTGGGATGTGTAGGTTAGAGGGATTAGCGGGTAAAATATGTGGGGGTAGGGCCTGGGTGGGATTGTGGTCGGTGCAGACTCGATGGGCCGAATGGCCTCCTTCTGCACTGTAGGGTTTCTATGATTCTATGAAAGTTTAATGAATATAATCTCTTTAAACTTTGCTGCCACTCACACGCTTTGGTCCAAGAATTACTAATTCAGCACAAAATCAGAAGTAATTCAAGAGGTAAGCTCTTGGTGACATTTTTATTCCAAATATAATAGGATTTGATTCAGCATATGAGCATTGTAATAACAATGAATGATCAAAGTCTAGTATTGCCATATATTCATCTGGCAAGCAGCTTGAAATGAATAGATAGAAAGAATTCTTTACATTTCCTGGAGTTTTACAATTAATCCTTTTGCACTTACTAACAATTTTGCCATTTCTCCTTAACAAATTATTTATTTATTTCAATTGTTTTTGCTAGTGAGACGGAATGCCTAAAACTGCAAAGGAAAGCTCTGCACTGCACTGACTCACCTGATGAAAGGACAGCACTCCAAAAGCTCGTGCTACCAAATAAACCTGTTGGACTTTAACCTGGCGTTGAGAGACGTTTTACTACATCCAGTACTGTTAGTCTCACAACACCAGGTTAAAGTCCAACAGGTTTATTTGGAATCACGAGCTTTCAGAACGCTGGTCCTTCATCAGGTGAATCACTCCGCTCCGAAAGCTCGTGATTCCAAATAAAGCTGTTGGACTTTAACCTGGTGTTGTGAGACTTCTTACTGTGCCCACCCCTGTCCAATGTCGGCATCCCCACATCACATCCAGTACTGGTAGAGCCAATTCTATTGTGTACAAGCTTTGCATGATGTGGAGATGCTAACGTTGGACTGGGGTGGGCACAGTAAGAAGTCTCACAACACCAGGTTAAAGTCCAACAGATGTATTTGGTGTCACAAACTTTCGGAGTGCAGCTCCTTCATCAGGTGAGTGACTCACCTGATGAAGGAGCAGCGCTCCAAAAACTCGTGATACCAAATAAACCTGTTGGACTTTAACCTGGTGTTGTGAAGCTTTGCATGGGCAACTTTAATTTGTCTGCCATTCGGTTATTACATACAGTAGGATTCCAAGTTATAGTGTAGGCTACCTACCAGGTTAGCAAAGATGTAATGATATCCTTTAACATGCTTCCCAATAGTTATGACCTGCAATGAAGAAATTGAGAAATTAGCTTGTCTCTTGAATTATGCAACTGGTAAGTATATATTCCAATCTTGTAATGTTAATGCGTAATGCAATTTTGAATACAAGACATTTAATTCACACATATTAGAAATATTTTCTAATATTTAATTGGCAATATCGTACATGTTCATGCATAAGGAAACCAGAGACGAACTGACACCTCCCAAAGATCCTTGACTCTTATAAAATACTACAGATTATTTTACCACCAAGATTCTCATCTCATATTGACTAAGAACCAAATACATTTTCTTTTCTGCTGCTGGGAAACTCTTAAGAGCAGATTATCAGAAACATACATGAAACTTACATTATACCCAATTTTATCCTTTCCAATAGAAGAGTCAAAATATAAAACAATTTCCAGAGTGGAATTATTATGAAATACTAAGTAACTTCTAACATCAGCTTCAGCTTCAGAGGAGGAGGAATAATCAAACTATCCCTGTATGTCCTGTATAATAGGAGATCTATAACTTTGCTCAGTTGGATGCACAAACATTAATGGTGATTATGCAATTTATACTGATGGATAATCAGGAAATTATTCCTTAAAATAAGCAAGATGAAGACTGGTCATTATTTAGAGGCTTCTCCATCCTTGATTGACAAATAAGGCTCAGTAAATGATAGAGTGAAAGTTTAGGATGCTGACTTGCCAGGAACAGGATTGAGGGGAGGGGTAAGTGGTGGTGGGGGGGGGGGGGGGGGGGGGGGGGGAGTAGCTTGTGGGAAAGCCATAAATTGGGGTTTCCTGCATGAGGATTGCCCAACTTCAATTCTAATTGGGTGGGGAACACTGTAAGAAGAGGCCACAAGGCCAGGTAGATCTGGGAGAGAGGAGTCAAATCCTTGATCTTGGGGTTGAAAGAGGGGTGTTTGATCCAAGAGTTAAAGATGGGAGATGGAGGTCAGTGGCCCAAAGGACTACAGGCCAAGATCGAGGCATTCAGAGCTTGCGAACTAGAGCAGAGAAAAGGAAATTCCAGGTATTGTAGGCATCATGGGGGCATTGAGGAAAGCTCAGAGGTCTTGAGGGGGGGTGAGAGGCCTTGGGGGTGATTGAAGGGTAGTTGGTGAAGGATGTCTGATTATGTAGAGGCATAGAGTCATAGAGGTTTACAGCATAGAAACAGACCCTTTGGCCCAATTTGTCCATGCTGCCCTTTTTTTTAAATCCCTAAGCTAGTCCCAATTGCCAGCATTTGGCCCATATCCCTCTATACCTATCTTACCCATGTAACTGCCTAAACACTTCTTAAAAGACAAAATTGTACCCACCTATGGGAGGGGTATTAAATCATATTAGGGTTGGCCTGGCTAGTATGCTGAATCCAGCAGATAATTGGTGAGACACTTACCTCCTGGATCCAGCAGCCTCACTTTCGTTTGATACCAAGTTTCTCGAAGAACAGAAAACCCAGCCAGCTAAAGTTGAATTTGAAATGGTCAATAACCATGAGGCAGGAAGCTTTATCATAATATTTGAAATGTTAACCAACCTCCAGTGAGTGGACTGGACATTCACAGCCCTGTCCCCACCTCCGTTAAAACTGGAAGTGGGCACATTGGAGGTGGACTGGTGTTGGGACTCAGATTTCTAACACTTCAACCTTCCATCCTGCCCAAATTTGTCACTTTTTTTGAGTTAATTCTCTGCCAAATGTCTGAATAAACAATAATTTTACACTGATGGTGCTGTGCTGAAAGGGTTCTCCAGCTTCATATTAAATAATATGATAAACTACTAACAAGAAGAAATTACATTTTCTGCCTCTTAAATTATTGAACCAGAAGGTTCAATATTCCCATTTCTCAGCATAATCGCTAAATCAGCTATAGAAATGAAGTGCATATGTATTGACTTGAGCCAAGATCCTTGCATCCTATTTTGAACAAACTGATATTCTAATGGCGAAGGGGGCTCATGCTTTGCTGCAACTATATTTTCTGAATATATCCACAGGAATAAAGAAAGGAGGATTCTTGCCAACTGGGAAGTATATATTCTGATCTTGTTATGTTAAAGTGTAAAGCAATTGTGAACATAAGACATTTAATTCACACATATTAGGAACATTTTTATTGGTGATATCTTACATGTTCATGTATAAGGAAACCAGAGATGAATAGACACTGCCTAAAGATCCTTAACTCATAAAATACTACAGATCGTCTTTCCACCATGATTCTCACCTTCACATAACAAAGGTTCAAATACATTTTCCTTTCTACTGCTGGGGAACTCTTAAATGAGTGGGAAAGCGAATTGCGTGGAGGACGCGGAAAGTCTGCAGAGAGATTTGGATAGGCTGAGCGAGTGGGCGAGGATCTGGCAGATGGAATATAACGTTAGCAAATGTGAGGTTATCCACTTTGGAAGAAATAATAGTAAATTGGAATATTATTTAAATGGAGAAAAATTACATCGTGCGACTGTGCAGAGGGACCTGGGGGTCCTTGTGCACGAATCGCAAAAACTCAGTCTGCAGGTGCAGCAGGTGATCAAGAAGGCGAATGGAATGTTGGCCTTTATCGCGAGGGGGATAGAATATAAAAGCAGGGAGGTCTTGCTGCAACTGTACAAGGCACTGGTGAGGCCGCAACTGGAGTACTGTGTGCAGTTTTGGTCCCTTTATTTGCGAAAGGATATATTGGCCTTGGAGGGAGTGCAGAGAAGGTTCACCAGGTTGATACTGGAGATGAGGGGTGTAGCTTATGAGGAGAGATTAAACAGATTGGGTCTGTACTCGTTGGAGTTTAGAAGGATGAGGGGTGATCTTATAGAGACCTATACGATAATGAAGGGGCTGGATAGGGTAGAGGTGGAGAGATTCTTTCCACTTAGAAGGGAAACCAGAACTAGAGGGCACAGCCTCAAAATAAGGGGGGGCCGGTTCAGAACAGAGTTGAGGGGGAACTTCTTCTCTCAGAGGGTAGTGAATCTCTGGAATTCTCTGCCCATTGAAGTGGTGGAGGCTTCCTCGTTGAATATGTTTAAATCACGGGTAGATAGTTTTCTGATCGATAAGGGAATTAGGGGATATGGGGAGCAGGCGGGTAAGTGGAACTGATTCGCTTCAGATCAGCCATGATCTTGTTGAATGGCGGGGCAGGCTCGAAGGGCCAGATAGCCTACTCCTGCTCCTATTTCTTATGTTCTTATGTTCTTATGTCAACTCCTCCCTTCCAACAGCCACTCATGAGTTTAAATTGCCTCTTCTTCATATCCATCTTGCTGAGCTGTCTTCAATTTTAAGTGAGCTGCAGGAACTTCAACTACAGTCAGGAGGAAAGTTGGCATTTAAATATTACAGAGCCGGGGAGCTGTGAAGAGTGACTAACCCTGGCAGCAGCTGACATAGTATGGTGCGGCCATTTGATAAATGGAGATACTTTATGGGATAGCCCCTGTAAATGTTAACTTTGTGTTGTCTGTGTTTTATCATGATTGTAGTATGCAGCCATTTCTAACTGCTCTTAAATGGTTGCACACATTCACAGAAGAACCAAAATTTTGAGGGGCTTGTACAAGTTAAGATTCAACTGCACTACTTGAAGCCAGTAACAGTTTTAACAACACCAGGTTAAAGTCCAACAGGTTTATTTGGTAGCAAATACCATTAGCTTTCGGAGCGCTGCTCCTTCATCAGATGGAGTGGAAATCTGCTCTCAAACAGGGCACAGAGACACAAAATCAAGTCACAGAATACTGATTAGAATGCAAATCTCTACAGCCAACCAGTTCTTAAAGATACAGACAATGTGAGTGGAGGGAGCATTAAGCACAGGTTAAAGAGATGTGTATTGTCTCCAGACAGGACAGCCAGCAAGTCCAGGAGGCAAGCTGTGGGGGTTACTGCTAGTGTGACATAAAGCCAACATCCTGGTTTAGGCCGTTGTCATGTGTGCGGAACTTGGAACTGACAGCCAAGTTCCGCACACATGAGGACGGCCTAAACCGGGATGTTGGCTTTATGTCACACTATCAGTAACCCCCAAAGCTTGCCTCCTGGACTTGCTGGCTGTCCTGTCTGGAGACAATACACATCTCTTTAACCTGGTGCTGTTAAAACTGTTACTGTGTTTACCCAGTCCAACGCCGGCATCTCCACATCATGACTACTTGAAGCCAGCCAGCACCTCTGAAAGGGATGGCGCATTGTGGCTGCAGCAGGTCATACAAGTCATTGTATAATTCACTCTGATGTGGAACATGAATGATCAGATTCACAGAAATCTTTACAGTGCAGAAGGAGGCCATTTAGCCCATTAAGTCTACACTGGCTCGTTGGAAGAGCATTCCAGCTAATCCCACTCCCCAGCCTTATCCCCATAACCTTGCACATTCTTTCTTTTCAGACAGCAATCCAATTCCCTTTTGAATACCTCGATCGAACCTGCTCCCCACCACCTTTTTAGAAAGATCATTCCAGATCCAACCACCCTCCGAGAAAACTGTTTTTCCTCACATCCTTTTTACTCCCTTTGTTCATTATTTTGAATCTATGCCTTCTAGTTCTTGATGTTCACTTGAGTGGGAACAGTTTCTCATTATTGACCCTGTCCATAACCCTCAGGATCTTGAATACCTCTATCAAGTCTCCTCTCAACCTTCTTTTCTCCAAGTCAAATAGATGTATCGCTGCAATCTATCCTCATAGCAACAGTCCTTTATCCTTGGAATAATTCTTGGGAATCTCCTTTGTACTTTGTCCAATGTCTTCATATCCTTCTTCAAGTACGGTGCCCAGAACTGGACACAGTACTAAAGATGAGCCCTAACCAGTACCTTTTACAAGTTCAATAAGAAGTCTCAGAATCACGAGCTTTCAGAGCTCCTTCATCAGGTGCCTACCCCAATCCAAAGCCGTCATCTCCACATCATTATACAAATTCAACATGACCTCCTTACTCTTGTACTCAAAACCTCTATTGATAAAACCTAGGATACCATATGCTTTATGAACTGCTCTCTCAACATGCTCTGCCACCTCAAAGACTTATATAAATACATATACACCAAAGTCCCTCTGTTCCTGTATCTTCTTTAGACTTTCTCCCTTTATTTTATACTGTCTCTCCAAATTCTTCCTGCTCACCCAACACTTCTCTGCATTGGACTTCATCTGCCACTTGTCTGCCCAATCCACCAACATATCTATGTCCTTTTGAAGTTCAAGACTATGCTCATCACAGTTGACAATACTTCCAGTCTTCATATTGTATGCAAATTTTGAAATCTTGCCTTGTACACCACAGTTTACATCATTAATATATATCAGGAAGAGCAAGAGTCCCAATGCTAACCCCTGGGGAACTCTGCTACAAACCTTCCTCCAATCCAAAGACCAATTATTTATTACTACACTCTGTTTCCTGCCACTCAACCAATTTCTTATCCAAGTGCCTACTTTCCTTTTTATTCTACGAGCTAGAATTTTGCTCACAGGTCTGTTGTGTGATATTGCATCAAACTGCTTTTGAAAATCCATATACACAATGTCAACAGAATTGCCCCAGTCAATTTTCTCAGTTCCCATTAGACCCAGTCCTGTTAAGATGTGAAAAGTCTATCTTGCGCAGGTCTCACCAGCCCCAGAACCGTTCCCAATGCCTCAAAAATCTAAAGCCCTCTCTCTGACTCCATTTCTCCAGCCACATATTGAAGTGTTTTTCCTCTTCCTATGGTCCCTCACACGTGACGCTGGGAGTAATCCTGAGATCACTGCTCTTGAGGTACTGCTTTTTGATTTCCTTCCTAACTCCCTAAAATCCACTTTCAGGACCTAGTCCCTTTTCCTGCTTATGTCATTGGTCCCAATGTTGACCACGAGCTCTGGCTGCTCACCCTTTCCTAGAAGAATGTCTTGAACAACATGGAGGAAAGTGAATTTCAAGGCTACGATAGAATAGGTACAAAGGAGAACAGAAGTGCAGTATCTACAGGGGGCCAGGAGGCCCTCCAGCCAAAGACAATGGGATCAGAAAGCCATGGCAGTGAACATCAGGGGCGAAATTTTCCCGTCCCGCCCACCACAGGAATCATAGCAGGCAGGACACGGACCATGCAAAGGTCCATTGACCTCGAATGGGATTTTCTGGTCTTCGGGCGAGTGCGGCCAGAAAATCCCCCCCAGGAGTGAAACCCCAAGGATCTGGATGCAATGTCATAAAATGTTCAACAACTTTGTACAAGTGGTCAATGTCAGCAAATTGCCATATTTCTCACTGTACCACTATATTCATCAATAACCCATCTCCCAACAATCTCCATTGATCACTACTGCTACCTAACATTCATTGTTGCACTCACTCTCACAAAATTAGCATAACTTTACTTCTTACAACTTGCATACACTGCCAGCTCTTCAACCATGAGAGTCACATGCCACATTGGAGTAACCATTGCTGAGACCAGGATGAGGGATGAGGTTGAAAATATAGTGGATGATGATAGCATCATCACACTTAATCCTCCTTCCCGCTCTGATTAACAAGCTGTGAATGGTGTAAGCATGCACCTCTCGCTTACCCAACCCTTTCTCTTCATCACAACTCTGTTTCTGTGTCTTTCTCCTTTTAGTTACCTAGAACTGCCACCTCGCCAGGCGGTAATGGATTTGAATCATACAGTCATAGAATCCCTACAGTGCAGAAGGAGGCCATTCGGCCCATCCAGTCTCCAGCAACTCCCTGTCAGAACATCTTACCCAAGCACACCCCATGGCCTGTCCCTGCAACCCCATGCATTTACCATTGCTCATTCCTCTAACCTACACATGATGGGACATTAAGGGGCAATTTAGCATGGTCAACCCTCCTAACCAGCACACCTTTGGAATGTGGGAGGAAACCAGAGCACCCGGAGGAAACCCACGCAGACACGGGGAGAATGTTCAAACGCCATTCAGACAGTCACCCAAGAATGGAATCGAACACTGGTCTCTGGTGCTGAAAGACATGATGTGGAGATGCCGAAAGACAGCAGTGCTAACCATTGTGCCATCATGCTACCCTAATTTGCATTCAGAGGAAGAGCAATAATGCACTCATGATGAAGAAACAAAGTCATTCCATTTGTAGCCACCAGCTAAAATATTGCCGCTGCATATAATCTAGAGGACAAAAGAAATCTGCATGTGATGAGTTGCTGGCACAAAAAGGCAGGAGGTAAGAGTAGCACAGGTGCCAGCTCACTAAATGATGAGGTTGCACACAAATCTGGTTTCAGAGGACAAAGATGAACATATCAATGGAATGAGCTATTGAAAACTGTTGATGGGTGTGCACAATGATACACTGGGCGCATTGACCAGCCTGTCAGAAAGCTGGCATGCAATGTAAGACCTATGGAGGAGTCTGGCACCAACATTGCACAAGGCTTTGCACAGAGATTGGAGTCCATCCTCTCAGCAAGGAAGTGGAGGCCAACTTCATTAAAAGCTTGTGAATGCAACTATGAAGCAGCATCTGATGGCTGATGTCTAAGCTTCTAGTGCAGAACCAGCAGCTTTCATACAACATCTGGGTGCTGGACTGAACGTTCAGGCTGAAGACAAGGGTTGTCTGATTGCAGGGTAATTTTAGATTGCTGCCATTGTGGGACTTGCAATTTCATAGCAGTCCAGCAACCGTCTTCCAATGGATTCCAATGATACATGAGCTGCCACTTTGGGAAAGTGACAATGGGTCCATTCTGCGGAAACCTGCAATCCTTTCACAGAAAGGCAACATTCATCGTTCCATAGCAGTGACTCTGCCAATGCCTGTTGGCCACACAGGCCCAGAGGTTAACTCTGAAGCTTCTGCGAATGTTTCTGATGATGTCACTCCACGCCAATCTCCTCCTGTGCTGGTCTACCCCGCCTCCACCCACCCCCCCCAAATGGACATTGGATCCCTCCCCCATCCTGCCAATCACCTCCTGTACAGGTCTACCCCCTACCTTCCCCATGGACATCGCCACTGTCTGCAGAGTTTCCCCCCTTCCCCTTGCCGATCACCCCCATATGCAGAGTACCCTCCCTCCCACCCTGATCACCACCCCGACAGGGTTCCCTTCCCACCCCGATCGCCACCCTGGCAGAGTTCCCTCTCTCCCACCCTGGCAGACTTTCCTTCCCTCCCTCTCACCCGGATCGTCACCCCCGGTGAGTGCAGAGTTCCCTCCCTCCCATCCCGATCACCACCCCGGTTGAGTGCAGAGCTCCTCTCCCATCCCAATCGCCATCCCGGGTGGGTGCAGAGTTTCCTCCCTACGGATCTCCCCTTCCCTCCCCATCCTGTCATAGCTCCACCTCCAGAGCTTCAGACCCCCTCAGGCCCCACCTCCTTGGTACTGCTCCTGGCATAGTTATGGTGCCTGATGGGCAGTGCCATGGTGCCCAGTGGAGACCACTGTTGGAGACCATCTATAACTCTCACCGGGGAGAACCTCGATTGGTGAGATGGTTAAGGTAAGTGAGCTCAGAGTATAAAAGTTGGGGTCTGATGTTGCAGTTGTATAGAACGTTGGTTCGGCCGCATTTGGAATACTGCGCCCAGTTCCGGTCGCCGCACTACCAGAAGGACGTGGAGGCTTTAGAGAGAGTGCAGAGGAGGTTTACCAGGATGTTGCCTGGTATGGAGGGGCTTAGTTATGAGGAGAGATTGGGTAAACTGGGGTTGTTCTCACTGGAAAGATGGAGGATGAGGGGTGACCTAATAGAGGTGTATAAAATTATGAAAGGCATAGATAGGGTGAACGATGGGAAGCTTTTTCCCAGGTCGGTGGTGACGTTCATGAGGGGTCATAGGTTCAAGGTGAGGGGGGGGGGAAGGTTTAACACTGATATCAGAAGGACGTATTTTACACAGAGGGTGGTGGGGGCCTGGAATGCGCTGCCGGGCAAGGTGGTGGAGGCGGACACACTGGGAACGTTTAAGACTTATCTAGATAGCCACATGAACAGAGTGGGAATGGAGGGATACAAAAGAATGGACTAGTTTGAACCAGGGAGCAGCGTGGGCTTGGAGGGCTGAAGGGCCTGTTCCTGTGCTGTATTGTTTTGTTCTTTGTTCAGACAATAGTGTCTGGGACTCATATTTAGATCAGCTTCACGCTCTAAAAGAGCGCAAAGCGGATTTTGCTGGCAAAACCTGGCCGGTACGATCAGGGGAGGTGGTGAACCAGGCACATTTCACGTTTTTTGCCTCTCAGCCAATCTTACCACCTCACCTCACCAAAGGTCGGGCGGCTCTGCCATGATTGCTTTGGCCAATCCCATAGATGTAGTTGTTGTCGAGGTGGAGTACTTCATATTCCAGTGCAGGACTGGCATTGCCCCACTTTTTCTTCTATATAAGAGTCAAGTCCCAGACATCAGAAATAACTTCTTGCAAATTCTTTCATTCCTATTACCCCTGGATAACCTTTGTGCCATTGATCCAGAATTCGGCTTTGCAAACATGGAGGAATAATCTGATCCGCCATTGCAGTAATCTACTTTGGACAGTGAATTAAAGTTCCCTCGTGATATAAGGTTTGAATTCAAGATTCTTCCTTTATTTGTCCAATGATGTTCCTCTTAAAACCATGTACTTAACCTTCCCCATTATCAGATTGTTCATCATGTGCCTTTGCACTGGAGATGATGTTACTGTACACCCTCTACCTGGGATAAATATGTTGATATTTATGTTAATTATTGATGTTGATATAGTTATCTTGTGTTTCAGTTTTGTCCTGAATTGGCAACCGTGATAAGACATTGGCGTTGTCATGTTCCTTTGATCTCCTATGCCTGATATTATAATTAAAGATCATCTATGTAGATTACATGCAGCTAATTATGGAATTCGCCTTGTATGAACTAAAAATAGTTGTCAACGGCCTGTGGTCAGTCAACAAAGTGAAATGTCTCCCATACATGTACCGGTGAAATTGTTTAATTTCAAAAATTATGCTCAGGGCTTCTTTCTCAAGTTGAGCCTAATTCTATTCAGCACTTGATAAAGTTCCAGACGCAAATGATATTGGTCATTCTTCCCCTGTTGACATGATATGCAACACAACTGCACCCACCCCATAGGGTGATGTGTCGCATGATAATTAAATTTTCAACTTTGGGTTAAAATGGACCAATACTTCAGATTTCTTTAACATGTCGTAAACTCCTTCATGCACACTTTTATACTTTTTGCCCATTTCCATCGTTGGTTAGCCCACAAAAAGGCATGAAGTGATTTCAGTAGTGTTGCACGGTTTGGAATGAATTTTCCTTAATCATTTATTAGTCCTAATACTGATTGCGACTGTGACGCCTTCCGTGGTCTTGGTGCCTCTAGGTCACTGTCATTTTCTTTGGTTCCTTATGGAGGCGATCTTTATCAGTGACCTAGATAACTGATTGACGATTTGAAAAATTCCCATTTTTCTTTCTTCACAAAATAATTTTACTTCTCTCGATGCTCAAGTGTGTCATCTAAGGGCGGCACGGTAGCAAGGGTGGCACGGTAGCACAGTGGTTAGCACTGCTGCTTCACAGCTCCAGGGACCTGGGTTCGAATCCCGGCTCGGGTCACTGTCTGTGTGGAGTTTGCACATTCTCCTCGTGTCTGCGTGGGTTTCCTCCGGGTGCTCCGGTTTCCTCCCACAGTCCAAAGATGTGCGGGTTAGGTTGATTGGCCATGCTAAAATTGCCCCTTAGTGTCCTGGGATGCGTAGATTAGAGGGATTAGCGGGTAAAATATGTAGGGATGTGGGGGTAGGGCCTGGGTGGGATTGTGGTCGGTGCAGACTCGATGGGCCGAATGGCCTCTTTCTGTACTGTAGGGTTTCTATGATTCTAAGTTTTGTAAAAGTTCCTGTTCATTTTTGCCCAGGATCAGAATGTCATCCAGATAACACCGGGCACTGTTGAGGCCACTCAGGATTTGATCCATGGGTTTTTGGAATAAGGCTGGTGCTGACATATTCTCCCAAAAGATTTCTAGGTGCCGAATTTGCGTAAAAACAGGAGTAAATCCCGCTGCTTTTTTTCAGCAGGATTTTCAAAATGAATCTCCCACACTCCAGAGTGCTCTAGTGTGAATAACAATGAAAATCAGTGGGCAGAGCCTATTCCTGCTGGAGAGGGCATTTGACCAAGTCCCTCATGGCAGGTTGGTTAAGAAGTTTAAGGCTCATGGGATACAAGGAGAAGTGGCTAGATGGGTGGAGAACTGGCTTGGCCATAGGAGACAGAGGGTAGCAGTCGAAGGGTCTTTTTCTGGCTGGAGGTCAGTGACCAGTGGTGTTCCGCAGGGCTCTGTACTGGACCTCTGCTATTTGTGATATATATATATATATATAAAAATGATTTGGAAGAAGGTGTAACTGGTGTTATCAGCAAGTTTGTGGATGACACGAAGATGGCTGGACTTGCGGATAGCAATGAGCATTGTCGGGCAATACAGCAGGATATAGATAGGCTGGAAAATTGGGCGGAGAGGTGGCAGATGGAATTTAATCCGGATAAATGCGAAGTGATGCATTTTGGAAGAAATAATGTAGGGAGGAGTTATACAATAAATGGCAGAGCCATCAAGAGTATAGAAACACAGAGGGACCTAGGTGTGCCAGTCCACAAATCCAGGTGGAGAAGGTGGTGAAGAAGGCATATGGTATGCTTGCCTTTATAGGATGGGGTATAGAGTATAAAAGCTGGAGTCTGATGATGCAGCTGTGTAGAACGCTGGTTAGGCCACATTTGGAGTACTGCGTCCAGTTCTGGTCGCCGCACTACCAGAAGGACGTGGAGGCGTTAGAGAGAGTGCAGAGAAGGTTTACCAGGATGTTGCCTGGTATGGAGGGTCTTAGGTATGAGGAGAGATTGGGTAGACTGGGGTTGTTCTCCCTGGAAAGACGGAGAATGAGGGGAGATCTAATAGAGGTGTACAAGATTATGAAGGGGATAGATAGGGTGAACGGTGGGAAGCTTTTTCCCAGGTCGGAGGTGACGATCACGAGGGGTCACGGGCTCAAGGTGAGAGGGACGAAGTATAACTCAGATATTAGAAGGATGTTTTTTACACCGAGGGTGGTGGGGGCCTGGAATGCGCTGCCAAGTAGGGTGGTGGAGGCAGGCACGCTGACATCGTTTAAGACTTAACTGGATAGTCACATGAGCAGCCTGGGAATGGAGGGATACAAACGATTGGTCTAGTTGGACCAAGGAGCGGCACAGGCTTGGAGGGCCGAAGGGCCTGTTTCCTGTGCTGTACTGTTCTTTGTTCTTTGAGGCTGACAGCATAGCACTAAGTGGGCCACTGTGCATGCACTGATCTCTCAGCGCTGAGATCGGCGCATGTGCTGTAGCCCGCACTGCCGGCCTCCCGATTCTGGCCAGCCCTGTGACCCCACAACACGGGCCATGCGACCCCACCTTGACCCACCAATCGATGGCCTCCCAGATGTGTCCGAGCCAGCCCTCATCCCACCACCCCCCCCCCACACCCCCAGCCCGCCTTGATCTCACCTCCCCCTTCCCCGGCAATCCCGGTCTCCCTGACACCACCCCCCCTGTAGCGCCAACACCCCAGTAGGTCGACCCCCCCCCACCCAGTCCAGCCCCCATTGCTGGCCTCCATCCCTCTGTCACTCATCCAAAGATGTGGAGATACCGGCATTGGACTGGGGTAAACACAGTAAGAAGTTTAACAACACCAGGCTTTTGCTACCAAATAAACCTGTTGGACTTTAACCTGGTGTTGTTAAACTTCTTACTCATCCAAAGTGCAGAGTGGCAGCGGGACCCCCACTATCGCAGGCCCTGCCCCTCTGGCCCCACCCCCTTGGCACTGTCCAGTGGGTAGTGCCAAGGTGCCCCCTGGGCATTGCCACTTAGGCCCTTGGGCAGTGCCAGGAGGCCAGGGCAATGCACAGGGGGCACTCCCCCATCCCTGACGTACTTTGTGGCCCTCCATGGCTGCCCTTCATTCTAGCGGGGTTGGGCCGCCAGCTCCTCATTAGTGGGAAGCTGTTGTAAACCCCACTGGAGTGAAACTGCTTGGGTTGGGGGTGGAGGGGGGGGGGGCGGTGGGGGGGGGGGGGGGGGGGGCGGGGGGGAGAAAGACTCTAGTGGGCCCAGGGACTTCAGTCCCCGGCCTGCTAATGAGATGGAAATGCTCATTTAAATAATTTATTCAGCTCTTTGCTGATTTCTGGCGCGCAACTGATGATACCGGAAATCAGGCGGCCGGAGATGTGCGCAGGCTGCTACGCCCAGCAGGAAGCCCGCTAAACGGCCTCCACTTTTGTCTCCTGGCCTGCTGTGCTGTTAGAGCAGTGCAGATTGCGACTCTGTTGCCAACTTCATCTGCAGGCATGCTTGGGACAAGTCTATCTTATGGAACTACTGGCCCTCAGATAATTCAGTGAATAGGTTCTCAATTAATGGTGAGGGGTAGCGGTTGACACACAGCACTGGATTTCCCGTTGTCTTGAAGTCACAGTAAATTCTTACAGAACCATCTGCTTTAATGTCAGGGACAATTGGAGTTGCCCAATTGGAGCTGATGGGCGGGGCAAGCCAGTAAGATCGCGAGAGAGGCGCAAAACTAAGTTCACGCCAGATTCCTCGCCTCTCATGATCTTACTGGCCCCGGATTTCTGGAAAGAGCACGAACCTGATTATAATATTCAACTCCTGATTGGTGGAACCGGAGGCCATTGAGGGCCCCCTGGGTGGTAGGGGCAGAGGGAAGTGCCCCTTGGGCAGTGCCAACCTGGCACTACCAGTCTGGTAATGCCCAGACACCCTGGCACTGCCCACTAGTCACCGGGGCTGGGCCATAACGGGGGCAGAGCCTAAGGGGAGGCAGGGGAGCTGCGCCCTCTGAAATCGGGGATCGGCCAGACCGGGAGGGACGATCGACCAAATCAGGGGGGGCGGGGCACAATCGTCCAGGTGTGGGGCGGTGACCGGCCAGGGCAGATATTGGGGTGGCAAATCAGCCAGGGGTGGAGGGGTTATTGAGGCGATATCTGGGTGGGGAGGGGGGGGGGGGGCAGGGGGGGGATTGACAGATCTCTGTGTTCTGTCATTGTCAGTTCTCATTGTCAGTTTTATCTAAAAGAATTGGTCTTTCTGATGACCTTGAGGGAAACACACCTTGTTGCCAGTTTTTATCTTTTACTGTTATATACTGTGATCAGTTCACTTGTACAGCAAGATAAAAGGATGATAATTATATCAGGAAGTCGAGCTTTATCAGATAGTTATTGCTTGCCTATAGTCCGGGTGGAAGAGAGGAAAAATCCCACAAATGTCTCTGATGATGTCCCTACATGTAACATGACTAATCAAACCAAGTTGCATTGGTTTACAATACATAGCAGAAACTACCTATAAATCAAGTGGGGCGAGGGTGGAAAACTACCTGTAAATTGAGCAGGGACAGGATTGGAAGTACCTGTAAATCCAAAAGTAACAAGGTGGGAGATGTCATGTAAATCCAGATGCATCAAGGTGGGAAAATAGCTATAATTCCACAGTTGAAGGTGGGATACAAACTTTCAATCCAGAGGGAAATGGCTGGGAAAGTACCTGTAATTTCGAAGGGAAAATTGTGGGAAGGAATCAGTGAATCCAAAATCTCAGGGTAGGAACCTACCAATAAAATCAACGGGAAAAGTATGGGAAACTTCGAAGTTTATTTATTAGTGTCACAAGTAGGCTTACATTAACGCCGCAATGAAGTTACTGTGAAAATCCCCTAGTCACGACACTCTGGTGCCTGTTTGGGAACACTTAAGGAAAATTTAGCAAGGCCAATGCATCTAACCAGCATATCTTTCAGACTGTGGGAGGAAACCATAGCACCCAGAGGAAACTAAGCAGACACGGAGAAAATGCAGACCCAGCACAGGCAGTAACCCAAGCAGGAATTGAACCCAGGTCTCTAGCACTGTGCCACCGACCTGTAAATACAGAAGTTGGCAGGGTGGGAAATTACTTATAAATCCACGAGGAACATGTTGGAAAAGTACCTGTAAATATATAGAGGGAACAGGGTGGGAAATTAGCTTGAAATCCAGACTTGGATGGTAAACTAACTCTCAAGCAAGAAGGAAAAGAGTTAAAAACTATTTGTAATTCCTGAGGGAACAGGGTAGGAAACTTACTGTCAATACAGTGGGTAAAATATGGGGAACTACTGGAAATCCAGGAGATAAAAGTTGGGAAACCCCATGATTTCAGAGCTCAGAGTGAAAACCTAACATTAAATACAAAGAGAAAGGAAGGGAAACTACCTGAAAATCCAGAGGGAACAGGGTGAGAAACTGCCTGTAAATTCCGAGGGAACAGGGTGGGAAACTACCTGTAAATCCAGGAGGAACAGAGTGGGAAACTAGCAGTAAATCCAGAGGGAACAGGTGGGAAACTGACCTGTTAATCCAGAGGGAATAGGGTGGGAAAACTACCTGTAAATCCAGAGGGAACAAGGTGGGAAACTACCTGTAATTCCAGAGGGGACAGCGTGGGAAACTACCTGTAAATCCAAAAGGAACAGGGTGAGAAGCTATCTGTAAATGCAGAGGGAACAGGGTGGGAAACTGCCAGTAAATCCAGAGGGAATGGAGTGGGAAACTGCCAGTTAATTTAAGAGGGAACAGTTTGTGTAACCACCTGTAAATCCAGAGGGAACAGGGTGGGAAACAACCTGCAAATCCCAGAGGGAACAGAGTGAGAAACTACCTGTAAATCCAGAGGGAACAGGGTGAGAAACTACCTGTAAATCCAGAGGGAACAGGGTGGGAAAACTACCTGTAAATCCAGAGGGAACAGGGTGGGAAAACTACCTGTAAATGCAGAGGGAACAGGGTGGAAAACTAGCTCCAAATTTAGAGGGAATGGGGTGGGAATACTACCTGTAAATGCAGAGGGAACAGAAAGGGAAACTACCTGTAAATGCAGAGGGAACAGGGTGGGAAACTGCCAGTAAATCCAGAGGGAATGGAGTGGGAAACTGCCAGTTAATTTAAGAGGGAACAGTTTGTGTAACCACCTGTAAATCCAGAGGGAACAGGGTGGGAAACAACCTGCAAATCCAGAAGGAACAGAATGGGAAACTACCTGTAAATCCAGAGGGAACAGAATGGGAAACTACCTGTAAATCCAGAGGGAACAGGGTGAGAAACTACCTGTAAATCCAGAGGGAACAGTGTGGGAAACTACCTGTAAATCCAGAGGGAATGGGGTGGGAAACTGCCAGTTAATTTAAGAGGGAACAGTTAGTGTAACCACCTGTAAATCCAGAGGGAACAGTTCGTATAACCAGCTGCAAATCCAGAGGGAACAGGGTGAGAAACAACCTGCAAATCCAGAGGGAACAGGGTGAGAAACAACCTGCAAATCCAGAGGGAACAGGGTGGGAAAATGCCTGCAAATCCAGAAGGAACAGGGTGAGAAACTACCTTCAAATCCAAAGGGAGTAAGATGGAAACCACCTGTAAAATCTAGAGGGAATAGATTAGGAAGCTACCTGTAAATCCAGAGGGAACAGGGTGGCAAAACTACCTGTTAATCCAGAGGGGACAAACTGGGAAACAATCTGAAAATCCAGAGGGAACACGGTGGGAAACTATGCGTAAACACAGAGGGAACAATTTGTGTCACGTCTGTAAAACCAGAGCAAACAAGGTGGGAAACTGCCTGTAAATCCAGAAGGAACAGGGTGGGAAACTACCTGTAAGTCCAGAGGGAATGGGGTGGGAACGTACCTGTAAATCCAGGAAGTTGTTGGAGAGGATTCTTAGAGACAGGATGTATGTGCATTTAGAACGGAACAATCTCATTAGGGACAGACAGCATGGTTTTGTAAGAGGGAGGTCGTGCCTTACAAATTTGGTGAAGTTTTTTGAGGAAGTGACAAAAACGGTAGATGAAGGAAGGGCCGTGGATGTCGTCTATATGGATTTCAGTAAGGCATTTGACAAAGTCCCACATGGCAGGTTGGTTAAGGAGGTTAAGGCTCATGGGATACAAGGAGAAGTGGCTAGATGGGTGGAGAACTGGCTTGGCCATAGGAGACAGAGGGTAGTGGTCAAAGGGTCTTTTTCCGGCTGGAGGTCTGTGACCAGTGGTGTTCCGCAGGGCTCTGTACTGGGGCCTCTGCTATTTGTGATATATATAAATGATTTGGAAGAAAGTGTAACTGGTGTAATCAGCAAGTTTGCGGATGACACGAAGATGGCTGGAATTGCGGATAGCGAAGAGCATTGTCGGGCAATACAGCAGGATATAGATAGGCTGGAAAATTGGGCGGAGAGGTGGCAGATGGAGTTTAATCCGGATAAATGCGAAGTGATGCATTTTGGAAGAAATAATGTAGGGAGGAGTTATACAATAAATGGCAGAGTCATCAGGAGTATAGAAACACAGAGGGACCTAGGTGTGCAAGTCCACAAATCCTTGAAGGTGGCAACACAGGTGGAGAAGGTGGTGAAGAAGGCATATGGTATGCTTGCCTTTATAGGACGGGGTATAGAGTATAAAAGCTGGAGTCTGATGATGCAGCTGTATAGAACACTGGTTAGGCCACATTTGGAGTACTGCGTCCAGTTCTGGTCGCCGCACTACCAGAAGGACGTGGAGGCGTTAGAGAGAGTGCAGAGAAGGTTTACCAGGATGTTGCCTGGTATGGAGGGTCTTAGCTATGAGGAGAGATTGGGTAGACTGGGGTTGTTCTCCTTGGAAAGACGGAGAATGAGGGGAGATCTAATAGAGGTGTACAAGATTATGAAGGGTATAGATAGGGTGAACAGTGGGAAGCTTTTTCCCAGGTCGGAGGTGACGATCACGAGGGGTCACGGGCTCAAGCTGAGAGGGGCGAAGTATAACAGGTAGTATTGAGGAGGTGGGGAGGCTGCAGAAAGATTTAGACAGTTTAGGAGAGTGGTCCAAGAAGTGGCTGATGAAATTCAACGTGGGCAAGTGCGAGGTCGTACACTTTGGAAAAAAGAATAGAGGCATGGACTATTTTCTAAACGGTGACAAAATTCATAATGCTAAAGTGCAAAGGGACTTGGGAGTCCTAGTCCAGGATTCTCTAAAGGTAAACTTGCAGGTTGAGTCCGTAATTAAGAAAGCAAATGTAATGTTGTCATTTATCTCAAGAGGCTTGGAATACAAAAGCAGGGATGTACTTCTGAGGCTTTATAAAGCACTGGTTAGGCCCCATTTGGAGTACTGTGAGCAATTTTGGGCCCCACACCTCAGGAAGGACATACTGGCACTGGAGCGGGTCCAGCGGAGATTCACACGGATGATCCCAGGAATGGTAGGCCTGACATACGATGAACGTCTGAGGATCGTGGGATTATATTCATTGGAGTTTAGGAGGTTGAGGGGAGATCTGATAGAAACTTACAAGATAATGAACGGCTTAGATAGGATGGACGTAGGGAAGTTGTTTCCATTAACAGGGGAGACTAGGACGCGGGGGCACAGCCTTAGAATAAAAGGGAGTCACTTTAGAACAGAGATGAGGAGAAATTTCTTCAGCCAGAGAGTGGTGGGTCTGTGGAATTCATTGCCACAGAGGGCTGTGGAGGCCGAGACGTTGAGCGTCTTCAAGACAGAAATTGATAAATTCTTGATTTCTCGAGGAATTAAGGGCTATGGGGAGAGAGCGGGTAAATGGAGTTGAAATCAACCATGATTGAATGGTGGAGTGGACTCGATGGGCCGAATGGCCTTACTTCCGCTCCTATGTCTTATGGTCTTATGGTCTTATAACTCAGACATCAGAGGGACGTTTTTTACACAGAGGGTGGTGGGGGCCTGGAATGCGCTGCCAAGTAGGGTGGTGGAGGCAGGCACGCTGACATCGTTTAAGACTTACCTGGATAGTCACATGAGCAGCCTGGGAATGGAGGGATACAAACGATTAGTCTAGTTGGACCAAGGAGCGGCACAGGCTTGGAGGGCCGAAGGGCCTGTTTCCTGTGCTGTACTGTTCTTTGTTCTTAGAACATTGTGGGAAACTACCTGTAAATTCAGAGGGAACAGGGTGGGAAACTACCTGTAAATGCAGAAGTAACAAAGTGGGAAACTACCTGTAAATCCAGAGGGAACAGGGAGGGAAACTACCTGTAAATCCAGAGGTACTAAAGTGGGAAACTACGTGTAAATCCAGAAGGAATAGATTAGGAAGCTACCTGTAAATCCAGAGGGAACAGTGTGGGAAACTACTGTACTGTATTTACTCTATGTGAGGAATAAAAGAAAAACCAGGGTGAGGTTAGGGCCAGTCAAGGACAGTAATGGGAACTTGTGCATGGAGTCAGAAGAGATAGGAGAGGCGATGAATGAATACTTTTCTTCAGTGTTCACCAAGGAGAGGGGCCATGTTTTTGAGGATGAGAGTGTGATACAGGCTGATAGGCTGGAGGAGGCAGATGTTCTGAGGGAAGATGTATTAGCGATTTTGAAAAACCTGAAGGTTGATAAGTCCCCTGGGCCAGATGAGATATATCCTAGGATTATTTGGGAGGCAAGGGATGAGATTTCAGAGCCTTTGGCTTTGATCTTTGGGTCCTCACTGTCCATGGGGATAGTAAGAAGTCTCACAACACCAGGTTAAAGTCCAACAGGTTTATTTGGTAGCAAATACCATAAGCTTTCGGAGCACTGCTCCTTCGTCAGATGGAGTGGAAATTTCAAATTTCCACTCCATCTGACGAAGGAGCAGTGCTCCGAAAGCTTATGGTATTTGCTACCAAATAAACCTGTTGGACTTTAACCTGGTGTTGTGAGACTTCTTACTGTGTTCACCCCAGTCCAACGCCGGCATCTCCACGTCATGGGGATAGTGCCAGAGGACTGGAGAGTGGCGAATGTGGTTCCTCTGTTCAAGAAAGGAAATAGGAATGACCCTGGTAATTATAGGCCGGTTAGTCTTACTTCGGTGGTCGGCAAGTTAATGGAGAAGGTCCTGAGGGATAGGATTTATGACCATTTAGAAAGATGCAGCTTAATCTGGGATAGTCAACACAGATTCGTGAAGTGTAAGTCTTGCCTCACAAATGTGATTGAATTTTTTGAGGCGGTAACTAGGTGTGTCGTTGAAGGTAGAGCAGTTGATGTCATATACATGGATTTTAATAAGGCGTTTGATAAGGTCCCCCATGGTTGGCTCATGAAGAAAGTAAGGAGGTGTGGGATAGAGGGAAATTTGGCCGATTTGATAAGTAACTGGCTATCTCATAGAAGACAGAGGGCGGTGGTGGATGGAAAATTTTCAGACTGGAGAGCAGTTACCAGCGGTGTACCACAAGGATCAGTGCTGGGTCCTCTGCTGTTTGTGATTTTTATCAATGACTTGGAGGAGGAGGCTGAAGGGTGGATCAGTAAATTTGCGGATGACACCAGTGGAGTAGTGGAGGGCTGTTGTAGGCTGCAAAGAGACATTGATAGGATGCAGAGCTGGGCCGAAAAAGGGCAGATGGAGTTTAACCCTGATAAGTGCGAGGTGATTCATTTTGGTAGGACAAATTTGAATGTGGATTACAGGGTCAACGGTAGGGTTCTGAGGAATGTGGAGGAACAGAGAGATCTTGGGGTTCATATCCACAGATCTATGAAGGTTGCCACTCAAGTGGATAGAGCCATGAAGGCGGCCTATAGTGTATTAGCGTTTATTAACAGGGGGTTGGAGTTTAAGAGCCGTGGGGTTATGATGCAACTGTACAGGACCTTGGTGAGACCACATTTGGAATATTGTGTGCAGTTCTGGTCACCTCACTATAAGAAGGATGTGGAAGCGCTGGAAAGAGTGCAGAGGAGATTTACCAGGATGCTGCCTGGTTTGGAGGGTAGGTCTTATGAGGAAACAGAGGAGGTTGAGAGGCAACTTAATAGAGGTTCATAAGATGATGAGGGGGATAGATGGAGTGGACGTTCAGAGACTATTTCCTCGGGTGGATGTAGCTGTGACTAGGGGGCATAACTATAAGGTTCATGGTGGGAGATATAGGAGGGATGTACGAGGAAGGTTCTTTACTCAGAGTGGTTGGGGTGTGGAATGGACTGCCTGCAGTGATAGTGGAGTCGGACACTTTAGGAACTTTCAAGCGGTTATTGGATAGGCACATGGAGCACACCAGGATGATAGGGAGTGGGATAGCTTGATCTTGGTTTCAGAAAAGGTTCGGCACAACATGGTGGGCCGAAAGGCCTGTACTGTTCTATGTTCTATGTAAATCCAGAAGAAACAGGGTGGGAAACGACCTGTAAATCCAGAGGGAACAAATTGAAGCCACCTGTAAATCCAGACGAAACAGGATGAGAAAACTACCTGTTAATTCAGAGGGAACAAAGTGTGAATAAATCTCCGGGCCCAGATGGGCTACATCCTAGAGTTCTAAAGGAGATAGCTGAAGAAATAGTGGAGGCGTTAGTTATGATCTTTCAAAAGTCACTGGAGTCAGGGAAAGTCCCAGAGGATTGGAAAATCGCTGTTGTAACCCCACTGTTCAAGAAGGGAACAAGAAAAAAGATGGAAAATTATAGGCCAATTAGCCTAACCTCAGTTGTTGGCAAAATTCTAGAATCCATCGTTAAGGATGAGATTTCTAAATTCTTGGAAGTGCAGGGTCGGATTAAGACAAGTCAGCATGGATTTAGTAAGGGGAGGTCGTGCCTGACAAACCTGTTAGAGTTCTTTGAAGAGATAACAAATAGGTTAGACCAAGGAGAGCCAATGGATGTTATCTATCTTGACTTCCAAAAGGCCTTTGACAAGGTGCCTCACGGGAGACTGCTGAGTAAAATAAGGGCCCATGGTATTCGAGGCAAGGTACTAACATGGATTGACGATTGGCTGTCAGACAGAAGGCAGAGAGTTGGGATAAAAGGTTCTTTCTCAGAATGGCAACCGGTGACAAGTGGTGTCCCGCAGGGTTCAGTGTTGGGGCCACAGCTGTTCTCTTTATATATTAACGATCTAGATGACGGGACTGGGAGCATTCTGGCCAAGTTTGCCGATGATACAAAGATAGGTGGAGGGGCAGGTAGTATTGAGGAGGTGGGGAGGCTGCAGAAAGATTTAGACAGTTTAGGAGAGTGGTCCAAGAAGTGGCTGATGAAATTCAACGTGGGCAAGTGCGAGGTCGTACACTTTGGAAAAAAGAATAGAGGCATGGACTATTTTCTAAACGGTGACAAAATTCATAATGCTAAAGTGCAAAGGGACTTGGGAGTCCTAGTCCAGGATTCTCTAAAGGTAAACTTGCAGGTTGAGTCCGTAATTAAGAAAGCAAATGTAATGTTGTCATTTATCTCAAGAGGCTTGGAATACAAAAGCAGGGATGTACTTCTGAGGCTTTATAAAGCACTGGTTAGGCCCCATTTGGAGTACTGTGAGCAATTTTGGGCCCCACACCTCAGGAAGGACATACTGGCACTGGAGCGGGTCCAGCGGAGATTCACACGGATGATCCCAGGAATGGTAGGCCTGACATACGATGAACGTCTGAGGATCGTGGGATTATATTCATTGGAGTTTAGGAGGTTGAGGGGAGATCTGATAGAAACTTACAAGATAATGAACGGCTTAGATAGGATGGACGTAGGGAAGTTGTTTCCATTAACAGGGGAGACTAGGACGCGGGGGCACAGCCTTAGAATAAAAGGGAGTCACTTTAGAACAGAGATGAGGAGAAATTTCTTCAGCCAGAGAGTGGTGGGTCTGTGGAATTCATTGCCACAGAGGGCTGTGGAGGCCGAGACGTTGAGCGTCTTCAAGACAGAAATTGATAAATTCTTGATTTCTCGAGGAATTAAGGGCTATGGGGAGAGAGCGGGTAAATGGAGTTGAAATCAACCATGATTGAATGGTGGAGTGGACTCGATGGGCCGAATGGCCTTACTTCCGCTCCTATGTCTTATGGTCTTATGGTCTTATGAAACTACCTGCAATTCCAGTGGGAACGGGGTGGGAAACTATGTGTAAATTCAGAGGAACAGGGTGGGAAACTAGCTGTAATCCAGAGGAACAGGGTGGGAAACTAGCTGTAATCCAGAGGGAACGGGGTGGGAAACTAGCTGTAAATCCAGTGGAACAGGGTGAGAAACTACCTGTAAATCCAGTGGAACAGGGTGGGAAAATACCTGCAAATCCAGAGGGAACAAGATGGAAACCACCTGTAAATCTAGAGGGAATAGATTGGGAAGATACCCGTAAATCCAGAGGGAACAGGGTGGGAAACTACCTGTAAATCCAGAGGGAACAGCGGGGGAAACTACCTGTAAATCTAGAGGGAACAATTTGTGTAAACACCTGGAAATCTAGAGGGAACGGGGTGGGAAACTACCTGTAAATCCGGAGGGAACAGGGTGGGGAACTACATGTAAATCCGGAGGGAACAGGGTGGGGAACTACATGTAAATCCAGAAAAACAGGGTGGGGAACTACATGTAAATCCGGAGGGAATAAGGTGGAAACCCAACTGTAAATCTAGAGAGAATAGATTGGGAAGATAACTGTGAATACAGACAGAACAGGGTGGCAAGACTACCTGCTAATCCAGAGGGAACAGGGTGGGAAAGTACCTGTAAACCAGAGGGAACAGGGTGGGAAAGTACCTGTAAACCAGAGGGAACAGGATGAGAAACTAGCTGTAAATCCAGAAGGAACAGGGTGGGAAAATACCTGTAAACCAGAGGGAACAGGGTGGGAAACTACCTGTAAATCCAGAGGGAACAGGGTGGGAAACAACGTGTAAATCCAGAGGGAACAAAGTGGGAAACTACCTGTAAATCTGGAGGGAGCAGGGTGGCAAACTACCGGTAAAACCAGCAGGAACAGGCTGAGAAACTGCCTGTAAATTCAGAGGGAACAGAGTGGGAAACTACCTGTAAATACAGAGCGAACAGGGTGGGAAAATACCTGCAAATCCAGATGGAATAAGATGGAAACCACCTGTAAATCTTGAGGGAATAGATTGGGAAACTACCTGTAAATCCAGACGGAACAGGGTAGCAAAACTACCGGTTAATCCGGAGGGGACAAACTGGGAAACACCCTGCAAATCCAGAGGGAACAGGGTGGGAAACTACCTGTAAATCCAGGAGGGAACGGGGTGGGAAATTACCTGCTAATTCAGAGGGAACAAATTGTGAAACAACCTGTAAACCCAGTGGGATCAGGTGCGAAACTAGCTGTAAATCCAGAGGGAATGGGGTCGGAAACCACCCAAGAAATCTAGATGATACAGGGTGGGAAAACTACCTGTTAATCCAGAGGGAATGAAGTGGGAAACTACCTGTAAATTCAGACGGAACAGGATGGAAAATTATCTGTAAATCTAGAGGGACCGATTTGTGTAACCACCTGTAAATTCAGAGGGAACAGGGTGGGAAAGCACCTGTAAATCCAGAGGGAACAAGACGGCAACCACCTGTTAATCCAGAGGGAATGAAGTGGGAACCTACTTGTAAACCCAGTGGGATCAGGGTGGCAAACTAACTGTAAATCCAGAGGGAACAGGGTGAGAAACTAGCTGTAAATCCAGAGGGAACAGGGTGGGAAACTACCTGTAAATCTAGAGGGAACAAAATGGGAAACTACCTGTAATCCAGAGGGAACAGGGTGGGAAACTACCTGTAATCCAGAGGGAACAGGGTGGGAAACTACCTGTAATCCAGAGGGAACAGGGTGGGAAACTACCTGTAATCCAGAGGGAACAGGGTGGGAAACTACCTGTAATCCAGAGGGAACAGGGTGGGAAACTACCTGTAATCCAGAGGGAACAGGGTGGGAAACTACCTGTAATCCAGAGGGAACAGGGTGGGAAACTACCTGTAATCCAGAGGGAACAGGGTGGGAAACTACCTGTAATCCAGAGGGAACAGGGTGGGAAACTACCTGTAATCCAGAGGGAACAGGGTGGGAAACTATTTGTAAATTCAGAGGGAATAAGATGGAAACCACTTGTAAATCTAGAGGGAATAGATCGGAAGCTACCTGTAAACCCAGAGGGAACAGGTTGGGAAACTACCTGCAAATCCAGGCAGCACGGTAGCACAGTGGTTAGCACTGCTGCTTCACAGCAAGAAGTCTCACAACACCAGGTTAAAGTCCAACAGGTTTATTTGGTAGCAAATACCATAAGCTTTCAGAGCTTGCTGCTCCTTCGTCAGATGGAGTGGGCTCTGTTCTCCCTCTGACGAAGGAGCAGCAAGCTCCGAAAGCTTATGGTATTTGCTACCAAATAAACCCGTTGGACTTTAACCTGGTGTTGTGAGACTTCTTACTGTGCTTACCCCAGTCCAACGCCGGCATCTCCACATCATGACTACCATCGGCTTCACAGCTCCAGGGACTTGGGTTCGATTCCCGACTTCGGTCACTCTCTCTGTGTGGAGTTTGCACATTCTCCTTGTGTCTGCGTGGGTTTCCTCCAGTTTCCTCCCACAGTCCAAAGATGTGCGGGTTAGGTTAATTGGCCATGCCAAATTGCCCCTGCCAAATTGCCCCTTAATGTCCTGAGATGCGTAGATTAGAGGGATTAGCGGGTAAAACATGTAGGGATATGGGGGTCGGTGCAGACTTGATGGGCCAAATGGGCTCTTTCTGCACTGTAGGGTTTCTATGATTCTATGATATGAACAGGGTGGCAAAACTACCTGTTAATCCAGAGGGGACAAACTGGGAAACAACCTGCAAATCCAGAGGGAACAGGGTGTGAAAACTACCTGTAAACCCAGTAGGATCAGTGTGGGAAACTACCAGTAAATCTAGAGGGAACAAAGTGGGAAGCTACCTGTAAATCCAGAGGGAATAAGATGGAAACCACCTAGAAATCTAGAGTGAACAGAGTGGGAAACTACCTGTAAATCCAGAGGGAACAGATTGGAAATCTAAGTGTAAATCCAGAGGGAACAGGGTGGGAAACTACCTGTAAATCCAGAGGGTACAGGGTGGGAAAATTACCTGGAAATCCAGAGGTTACAAAGTGGGAAACTACCTGTAAATCCAGAGGGAACGTGGTGGGAAGCAACCTATAAATCCAAAGGGAATGGGTGGAAAACTACCTGTAAATTCAGAGGGAACAGGGTGGGAAACTACCTGTGAATCCAGAGGGAATAAAATGGAAACCACCTGTAAATCTAGAGGGAACAGAGTGGGAAACTACCTGTAAATCTAGAGGCAACAATTTGTGTAACCACCTGTCGATCTAGGGGGGATGGCATGGGAATCTACCTGTAAATCCAGAGAGAACAGGGTGGAAAAACTACCTGTCAATCCAGATGGAACATGGTGAGAAACTACTTGTAAATCTAGATGGAACAATTTGTCTAACCACCTGTAAATCCAGAAGAACTGGGAGGGAAACTACCTGTAAGTCCAGAAGGAACAGGGTCGGAAAATACCTGTAAATCCAAAGGCAATAAAATGGAAACCACCTGTAAATCTAGAGGGAACAGGGTTGTGAACTATCTGTAAATTCAGATGGAATAGGGTGGGAAACTACCAGTAAATCCAGTGGTACAGGGTGGGAAACCACCTGTAAATCAAGATGGAACAATTTGTGTAAACACGTGTAAATCCAGAGGGAACAGGGTGGAGAAACTAACTGAAAATCCAGAGGGAATAAGATGAAAACCATCTGTAAATGTAGAGAGAACAGCTGCCTGTAAATCTAGAGGGAACAAGGTGGGAAATTGCTTGCAAATCCAGAGGGAACAAAGAGGGAAACTACCTGTAAATGCAGAGGGAACAGGGTGGGAAAACTACCTGTAAATCCAGAGGAACAGGGTGGGAAACTACCTGAAAATCCAGAGGGAACGGGTTGGAAACTACCTGTAAATCCAGAAGGAACAGGGTGGGAAATAGCTGTAAATCCACAGGGAATAAAATGGAAACCACCTGTAAATCTAGAGGGAACAGAGTGGAAAATTACCTGGAAATTCAAAGGGAACAGGGTGGGAAACTACCTGAAAATCCAGAGGGAACGGGGTGGGAAACTACCTGTAAGTCCAGCAGGAACAATTTGTGTAACCACCTGTAATTCCTGAAGGATCATGGTGGTAAAATGTTTGAAATCAAGAGGGAACAGGTTGGGAAACCACAGTGAAATCAGCATGTGTCAAATTCTGGTGACACAAAACTCCAGTTATGTCGAAGTTATCAATCATCCTCTGACAGAATATCAAATTCCCTGTAAATATGCCCGTGATAATCCAAACATTTACACTGTTATTTCTGTGTTAGCCAAACTTGCCTAAGCTTGTCATCGGCCCAATGCTGACTAATCAGAGCTGTGTCTGACTACACATGAGTGCAAATTTATAGAGCACTTGGTAAACCATCATTTGACATTGAGTTCTCTCTGGGAATAGCTAAATCAGGGAGAAAAAAGTGTTGTCGATCTGAGAGAAAGAAGTTGTTACAGCGACTGGAAAACCCTGGCACAAAGTTATACAAAGTAGCCAGAAATATATGTGTTGTGAGGAACATGTAAAGCAGCTACAGGAAGGTTTGGACAGATTTAGTGAGTGGGCAAGTGCACGGCAGATGAAATATAACGTGGAAAAATGTGTGGTAATCCATTTTGGTAGAAGGAACAGCTGTGTAGAGTATTTCCTAAAAGATAAGAAATTAGTGTCGGTGTACAAAGGGACCTGGGTCTCCTTGTCCATAAATTACTGAAGGCTAACATGCAGGTGCAGCAAACTATTAGGAAAACTAATGGAATGTTAATGCTGCAGTTCCTCATTAGCCACAGCCTGCCAACAAGAGAATGACCAGTTTATTCCTACTCTGTTTCCTGCCGGTAAACTAATCCATGCCAGTATATTGCCTCCTATCCCATGTGCTTTTATTAAGCTAATCAACCTCCTGTGGGGGAGTTTATTAAATGCCTTCTGAAAATCCAAATATACTTAGTCTATTGACTCTCCTTTAACAATTTTGTTAGTAACATCTTCAAACAATTCCAACAAGTTCATCAATTATGATTTCCCATTCATAAATCCATGCTGACTATGTCCAATCACATCATTATTGTTGAAGTGTCCCTTTATCACATCCTTTATAATAGATTCTAGCATTTCCCTATTACTGATCAAGGCTAACAGATCTGTAGTTCCTTGTTTTCTCTCTCCATCTCGTCTTATATAGTGGGGTGACTTTTGCTACTTTCCAATCTTCAGGAACATTCCAGAATCTAGGGAATTTTGGAAGATCATCACCATGTTGTTTTTCACACAGCCTGTATTTGTAGGCATATCAGGTTAAATAGAGATGCATACAAGTGGGAATGGGGTTCCTGAACTATCACAAAGCTCAATTTAGTACATGTTTGTGGACCGATCTTCTGCGATTCAACTCAACAGGATTTTCCAGACCTGTAAACCCAGAACAGACTGGGTGGAAAATTACAGCAAAATCCATAACAGACTGGGTGGGAAATTAACCCAGACCCAGAACAGACTGAGTGCAAAATTACCCCAAGGTCCAGAGCAGACTGGGTGGGAAATTACCCCAAGATCCAGTACAGATTGAGTGGATATTATCCCTAAATCCAGGGCAGACTGGGTAGGAAATTACCAAAATCCAGAACAGACTGGGTGCAAAATTAAATCCTGGTGTTGTTAAACTTCTTACTGCAAAATTAACCCCAGACCCAAAACAGACTGAGTGGATATTATCCCTAAATCCAGAGCAGACTGAAATCATAGAAACCCTACAGTGCAGAAGGAGGCCATTCGGCCCATCGAGTCTGCACCGACCACAAACACTGGGTAGGAAATTACCCCAAAATCCAGAACAGGTTGGGTGGGAAACTACCCCTAAATCCATAACATACTGGGTGCAAAATTAACCCCAGACCCAGAACAGACTGGGTGGGAAATTATCCCAAGATCCAGAACAGACTGAATGATATTATCCCTAAATCCAGGACAGACTGGGTGATATTATCCCTAAATCCAGGACAGACTGGGTGGGAATCTATCCCAAAATCCAAAACAGACTGGTTGGGAAATTACCCCATAGATCCAGAACAGACCAGATGGGAAATTAACCCTAAATCCAGAACAGGCTGGGTGAGAAACTACCCCTAAATCCAGAACAGACTGGGTGCAAAATTACCCCAGATCCAGAACAGACTGAGTGGATATTATCCCTAAATCCAGGGCAGACTGGTTGGGAAATTACCCCCGAGATCCAGAACAGACCAGATGGGAAATTAACCCTAAATCCAGAACAGGACGGTCACCTCAGCACCTCACTGTACCGCAAGCCCACGGATAACCTCACGATGCTCCACTTCTCCAGCTTCCACCCTAAACACGTTAAAGAAGCCATCCCCTACGGACAAGCCCTCCGAATACACAGGATCTGCACAGATGAGGAGGATCGCAACAGACACCTCCAGACGCTGAAAGATGCCCTCATAAGAACAGGGTATGGCGCTCGACTCATCGATCGACAGTTCCGATGCGCCACAGCGAAAAACCGCTCCGACCTCCTCAGAAGACAAACACGGGACACGGGGGACAGAGTACCCTTCGTCGTCCAGTACTTCCCCGGAGCGGAGAAGCTACGGCATCTCCTCCGGAGCCTTCAACATGTCATTGATGAAGACGAACATCTCGCCAAGGCCATCCCCACACCCCCACTTCTTGCCTTCAAACAACCACGCAACCTCAAACAGACCATTGTCTGCAGCAAACTACCCAGCCTTCAGGAGAACAGTGACTACGACACCACACAACCCTGCCACAGCAACCTCTGCAAGACGTGCCGGATCATCGACACGGATGCCATCATCTCATGTGAGAACATCATCTACCAGGTACACGGTACATACTCTTGCAACTCGGCCAACGTTGTCTACCTGATACGTTGCAGGAAAGGATGTCCCGAGGCATGGTACATTGGGGAAACCATGCAGACGCTATGACAACGGATGAATGAACACCGCTCGACAATCACCAGGCAGGAGTATTCTCTTCCTGTTGGGGAGCACTTCAGTGGTCACGGGCATTCGGCCTCTGATATTCGGGTAAGCGTTCTCCAAGGCGCCCTTCACGACACACGACGGCGCAGAGTCGCTGAGCAGAAACTGATAGCCAAGTTCCGCACACACGAGGATGGCCTCAACCGGGATATTGGGTTCATCTCACACTATTTGTAACCCCCACAGCCTGCCTGGACTTGCAGAATTTCACTGGCTGTCCTGTCTGGAGACAATACACATCTCTTTAACCGGTCTTGGTGCTCTCTCCACTCACATTGTTTGTACCTTTAAGACTTGATTAGCTGTAAGTATTTGCATTCCAACCATTATTCTGTAAATTGAGTTTGTGTCTTTATATGCCCTATTTGTGAACAGAATTCCCACTCACCTGACGAAGGAGCAGCGCTCCAAAAGCTTGTGGCTTTTGCTACCAAATAAACCTGTTGGACTTTAACCTGGTGTTGTTAAACTTCTTACTGGGAAATTAACCCCAGACCCAGAATGGACTGGGTGGGAAATGATCCCAAGATCCAGAACAGACTGGGTGGGAAATGATCCCAAGATCCAGAACAGACTGGGTGGGAAATGATCCCAAGATCCAGAACAGACTGGGTGGGAAATGATCCCAAGATCCAGAACAGACTGGGTGGGAAATGATCCCAAGATCCAGAACAGACTGGGTGGGAAATGATCCCAAGATCCAGAACAGACTGGGTGGGAAATGATCCCAAGATCCAGAACAGACTGGGTGCAAAATGATCCCAAGATCCAGAACAGACTGGGTGCAAAATGATCCCAAGATCCAGAACAGACTGGGTGCAAAATGATCCCAAGATCCAGAACAGACTGGGTGCAAAATGACCCCAAGATCCAGAACAGACTGGGTGCAAAATGATCCCAAGATCCAGAACAGACTGGGTGCAAAATGATCCCAAGATCCAGAGCAGACTGGGTGGTAATTACCTGTAAATCCAGAGTGGGCTGTGTGGGAAATTACACCTAAATCCAGAACAGACTGTGTGGGAATTACTGGAATAATTCCCCATGCTACATCCTGTCCAATTTTCCTTTCCATTCAGACTAACTTATGCAGCCTATGTTCTATATTGGATGTTTCGAATGTGATTAAAATAACCATAATCCTAAGGGAAGGTCTTGCTAATGACTTAGATCAAAATGTGTCTTCAGCAACTCAGTGGAAATGAGCAGTAGGCATTTGGGATTAGAATGACAATTTTTGAAATGATAAATATTGATTTAACTAATATAATCATCAATTATTTGCACAATATTTCAGTAACTTACTAAGTTTCATCACATAAAATTGCATCTCAAGCTTGATTATAATTTTAGATAAGATGAATGAGTACTGGAAACTGAATTAAAGTAGCAATGCTGCTGGAATAGAAAATTATGCATAGCATAAGCTGTTCAGTAAGAAGTGCAGTGATGCTTCAGAGTGCTTCCTACAGCAATTTCTGATCTATGCAGGTTTCCAATTTTGACTGGTCTATCAGAAGGTTGGATGAAATGGAAGCCAGACAGTCCCAAGGAAGAATATAAAATTGAACATCGAGTCAGAGCTATCGAGGGACATTGTAGTCATAGTAAAAGTGGCACAGGCTCGTATTGGCTTGACAGTAAATCAACTAATTATGCATTCAGTTTGGAAGTGGTACTTTACATAGACAGGCCTTAAGATGTGGAAATAATTATTTTTGTATAAACATTGACATTCATTATGAGTAAGCTTTTGAACCTTTATTTGTTTCCTACAAGTTAAAATTAAACCATGTAACGTTCTGCAAAGACTGCTTCAACTTCATTCTCAGGGTTGTGCTGTGAATTATTTGCTGATCTGAACTCCATTTGCATGACGCAAATCTTCAGTGCAAAGTAATTTTTAAAAAGTCTTTCCCCTTAACAGGCCTGTTACCAATTGTTAGGTGTAGAAACCTGTGCACATACAACAGAAATAAGGTACAAATAGTTGCTTGGTGCAACAGAACTTGTGTATTGCTGAAAAAATATATTTTCATAGAAACGCTACAGTACAGAAAGAGGCCATTCGGCCCATCGAGTCTGCACCGACCACAATCCCACCCAGGCCCTATCCCCATATCCCTACATATTTTACCCACTAATCCCTCTAACCTACGCATCTCAGGACACTAAGGGGCAATCTTTTAGCATGGCCAATCAACCTAACCCGCACATCTTTGGACTGTGAGAGGAAACCGGGGCACCCGGAGGAAACCCATGCAGACACGAGGAGAATGTGCAAACTCCACACAGACAGTGACCCAAGCCAGGAATCGAACCCAGGTCCATGGAGCTGTGAAGCAGCAGTGCTAACCACTGTGCTATTTTGTCAAAGCTTTTTGTCTTGCACACATCTAGACAATCACAAGAATTCCAATGTCAGGGCAAACAACCACTTTATACTGGCTGGGATTTTCCAGCTGTTCAGGCAGGATCTTCCAGTCCTGCCAATGGTGCACCCCGGCCGTAGGTTTCCCAGCAGTGAGGGGTGCATTCAACAGGAATGGGACCAGAAGATCCCACTGCTGGCCAATGGCAGACCACCTCCGCAATGGATTGTGCAGAAAATCCCACCCTCTATGTGAGAAGAGACTGTTAATTGAATGGCAAGTGATTAGTTCAGATGCCGGCATAGAGAATGCACCAGCTGATGGTGACTGACAGTTAACTATTGAGCATGGTTTAAAATTTCAAACAATACAGCTTGACTCGGATTGGTCAACGCATTGCCCAGACGAATAAATCAACAAATATTTATCATGTATTTTGTTTAGCTGAAACAGGTGCAATGTTCTTTTTGTCTGCAAAGAATAGGGCTCTATGTATTAATATATGTAGCTTCCATTACATGCAAATATGCCACACTGCGAGCCCAACTGAAAATCTTAAATTGGTAGTCAGCATAATCTTCCGCGTACTGAGGATTATTTAGCAAAGGTTGTCCAGTCCCAGAATCACTCTAATGTTGGACACGGAGTTCTGCAAACATGGGCTGGTTAGGTACAGCCAATATATTGCCTGTATTGAACAGTGGAAGAGATATGCTGTTTGATACGATCTGCCAGTCCTTGGGATATACCACATCACATTGGCACTGAAACTCATTTACCACATCACTCATTTGTGCGATAGGCACAATGTCTTTTGACTTGACAGAAGCATCCTGTTAGTGGTGAAGACCACTTCTGTTACAACATGCCTTTGAAATGTGGGTGCTGAAATGTATGCTTAAAATTCTATATACAGAACATAAGACAAATGAAAGTTGCTGAAATTTCAAAACAAATGAAGTCTAAAATGACATCCAAAAAAGAAAATGTCAGGATTTTAGACATTTGATCAGAGCTGAAAAGTTAGAGAACTTTTCCAGAGAGCAAAATGTGCTTTTTTCACAATAATTATACCATAGGTTTATTATCTAATAATCAGACAGGGTAGTTATGGTGTTGTAATAACTAGCACTGGAAGAGCAAAAGTAAGTGAAAGATATATATTACTTGCTTTATGATTTACTGCATACCCTGATTACAGCGGTCGGTTTTCTTTCATGTAGCTTCACACCACCCTTTGGGGAATGGTGGTGAAAGGATTCCCGAGCTGATTTTTAGCCCATTGAACTGCGTTGTGACTGCTCCTTCTGTGGCCAACAAGTCCTGGCATTGGGCTGAAATGATGTGGAGATGCCGGCGTTGGACTGGGGTAAACACAGTAAGAAGTTTAACAACACCAGGTTAAAGTCCAACAGGTTTATTTGGTAGCAAAAGCCACACAAGCTTTCGGAGCTCAAAGCCCCTTCTTCAGGTGAGTGGGAATTCTGTTCACATACAGGGCATATAAAGACACAGACTCAATTTACATGAATAATGGTTGGAATGCGAATACTTACAACTAATCAAGTCTTTAAGATACAAACAACGTGAGTGGAGAGAGCATCAAGACAGGCTAAAAAGATGTGTATTGTCTCCAGACAAGACAGCCAGTGAAACTCTGCAGGTCCAGACAAGCTGTGGGGGTTACAAATAGTGTGACATGAACCCAATATCCCGGTTGAGGCCGTCCTCGTGTGTGCGGAACTTGGCTATCAGTTTCTGCTCAGCGACTCTGCGCCGTCGTGTGTCGTGAAGGCCACCTTGGAGAACGCTTACCCGAATATCAGAGGCCGAATGCCCGTGACCGCTGAAGTGCTCCCCAACAGGAAGAGAACAGTCTTGCCTGGTGATTGTTGAGTGGTGTTCATTCATCCGTTGTTGCAGCGTCTGCATAGTACATTGGGGAAACTATGCAGACGCTGCGACAACGGATGAATGAACCCAGCTCGACAATCACCAGGCAAGACTGTTCTCTTCCTGTTGGGGAGCACTTCAGTGGTCACGGGCATTCGGCCTCTGATATTCGGATAAGCGTTCTCCAAGGCGGCCTTCGCGACACACGACGGCGCAGAGTCGCTGAGCAGAAACTGATAGCCAAGTTCCGCACACACGAGGACGGCCTCAACCGGGATATTGGGTTCATGTCACACTATTTGTAACCCCCACAGCTTGCCTGGACCTGCAGAGTTTCACTGGCTGTCTTGTCTGGAGACAATACACATCTTTTTAGCCTGTCTTGATGCTCTCTCCACTCACGTTGTTTGTATCTTAAAGACTTGATTAGTTGTACGTATTCGCATTCCAACCATTATTCATGTAAATTGAGTCTGTGTCTTTATATGCCCTGTTTGTGAACAGAATTCCCACTCACCTGAAGAAGGGGCTTGGAGCTCCGAAAGCTTGTGTGGCTTTTGCTACCAAATAAACCTGTTGGACTTCAACCTGGTGTTGTTAAACTTCTTATTGGACTGAAACCCAGAGCTCCTGGTCCAGTGGTAGGGGCACTACCACTGTGCCGCAAGACCTCCGATAGATTTTATTACGAATCTATCAATGCGGAGCTTCACATTGTGAACATCCACATGATTTAACTAAATAATAGCAGTGTAAATCCTGACGCTGTGTTTATTGAAAATACACAAAGAACTACCTGTTCCATGATGTCATTAACTTTGTCACGCTCACAGTCAAGAATCACTTGTCTTTCTTTTTTATTTTCCAGGTCCTGAAAAAGTGAGCGGTAGGCTTCATCTTTCCTCTCATCTTTTATATTTCCGACATTGATTGCTGTGACTTGCCATTTGTTTTCAGCAGCAGCGTCCAGGACTGCTTGTAAGACTGACAATCCTAAGAGATAAGAACAGCAGAACATAGTCTCGATGTTAAATTCAAGCCTGAAGAAATTTGGTTCCGAATTGAGCTATTTCACTATAAATCACCCAATGTTCTCATTTTCAATTACTACCCGCATGAAATTAACAATGATATGTTATGAATACTGGCTTAGCCTGACAAAAGCATGTCAGAGGATGTTTGAAATGGATTCTTTTTACAGGACCATAAAACATTCATACATCAATTACTCAGACAAACATAACATATGAAATCGGAGTAGGGAAAGACCATACAGTCTATCAAGCCTGCTCTGCCACTGAATACAGTTAATTGATCCTGGGCTTCAACTCCAATCAATTTGGTAGATTTCTCATAAAACCATGGTAAAATTAAATAATTTATAATCTTTTTTTAAATAAATGTACTAAAAATATATGTGAATTGATTCCAATCACTGATATTTGCTTGTGGAGTCCAATTTTAAGATAGGACAATGGGGGGAAAGTGGGACTAGATCAGTCATGAGGCCTACCATTGCATTCCCACCTGACATCAATTTCCCTCCTTCTGTCCCACAGCGACAGTCCCCGATCAGCCCTTCCCAGCATGTGTCTGTGAACAAAAAGGTAGTAAGTTGTCCCATTTCCCTGCTTATCTCTGCTGCCTCCATCAGAAGAAAGGTGACAGTCTCCCTTTGTACTGGCAAAGAACAAATCTGCAACCCTCCCCAAATGATTGCATAGATGGTGAGGGCCAGCAGGGGACTCCACTCTCTCTCTCGTCCCAACAACTAACCTTTTTAGGCGTGTTCCTTTTAAAATGAATTCTCTGTACCTCTTTAAATCCCTAGTCACTTCTTGTGTTGCTGAAGAATCATCCCAGTTGGTAGCAGCAAGCTCCTTCATGGTAGCAGGAATAATCTGAAAACCTCTCTGCTAAATAAGCCCCAAATCAGGAAAATGGGTTTCAGCTGTGGCAGAGTGACAATGATGGATGGGGTCCCACTTCATTGCCACTCTACCAGCCTCAAAGTCAATGTGAAAAATATGATCCAGGAAAATACCTACTTGGGATTAAACTGAAGCAACAGCTTCTGCTGTCCCACAGTGGTGCATTAGTCATCAATTGATCTATAGAACAGCTTTGCTAATGGAACCTGTGAAGAAATGTTCTCCAGTCTTCTTTCTCCCATTGGCATATTGTATAGTTGCATGGTTATGGAAGGATATACAGAAGGAGGTGCAAGAGTGAAAAGGAAATAAGTTAATGATACACTGTGAAGAATTTGGAGGAGAATTTGCATAGATAATTGAAGGTGACAGGTGAGGTAAAGTTAATAGTCCAATGATATGGAGATTAGGTGGATTGGCCATGCTAAATTGCCCCTTAGCGTGCCCCAAGATATGTAGGTTAGGTGGATTAGCAGAGTAAATAGGTGGGGTTACAGGGATAGCTCCTGGGTGTGACAAAAAGGTGGGTTGGTGCAGACTCGATGGACTGAATGGCCTCCTTCTGCACTGTAGGGATTCCTTTGTTTCTCTGATTCTATTAACAACATACAGTGAAATGCGATGAATGTATATAGTTTGAAGAACTGAACTGTAATGAATATAATGTCTTGTAACTGAGCATCGTAAAGTATTGTAAATATGACTGGTCTTTTTTGCACAGTTTGTAATTATCAGAAATGTCGTTTTGCAATTGCTTCTTTCAGAGTTTTTGTGAATAAAGTATATTTTTGAAATTAAAAAAATAGTATTCTGAGCTTTAATACGAGCGCAGAGTACAACAGCAAGGTGATAATGTTGAATTTATACAAGACACTGGTTAGACCTCAGCTGGAGTATTATCTACAATTCTAGGCACCACACGATAGGAAGGATGCGAACGCATTGGAGAGAGTGCAGAAGAGGTTTACAAGAATGGTTGCAGGGATGAGAAACTGCAGTTTTATGAGGATAGATTGGAGAGGTTGGGACTGTTCTCCTTTGAGAGAAGAAAACTAAGAGGAGATTAAATAGAGATATTTAAAATCCTGAGGGGGCTGGACAGAGTAGGTAGGGAGAAACTGATCTAACTTGTAAAAGGACCAAGAACGAGGGGGCATAAATTTAAAGTGATTTTCAAAAGGAGCAAATGTGATGTGAGGAAAAACTTTTTCACACAATGAGGGGAGTTTTCCTGTCCCACCTGCCATGGGAATCATAGCGAGGGGGGATCCTTGCAAAGGTCCATTGATCTCGGCCGTGATTTTCCAGTTTTGGGGCGAGCGCGGCCAAAATATCCCACCCAATGACTGGTTCAGGTCTGGAATCACTGCCTGGAATTGTGGTGGAGACAGGTTCAATCAAGACATTCAATGATTATTTGAATAGAAACAACCTACAAGGGTATGGGGAAAAGACAGGAGAATGGCACTAAGTCATGATGTATGTTTGGAGATGGTGCAAACGTCATGGACCAAATGGCCTCCTTCAGCACCATAAGAATTCTGTGATTCCCAGTGATTTGGCCCATATCACACTAGTTTTCTGGGTCTTAGATAATTGTTTGGGAAATTAATTTTGGATGGTGGTATCCCACACCCAATTTAATCTCCAGAAGTTTGCCAGGTCACTAATCAGAAGCCAATCATTTTGGGTGTCCACTGCACTCACTTAAAGAGGGCATTAGACATTTTGAATAAGCTAATCAGAGTTTAATTACAACTTCAGAACATCTTACCAAATTCATTAGAAAAAGCAAAACCAAATTCTTGGCCACAGTTGTTAATTGATGACCATGATTGCATTAAGGCAGTGTTCGACATGATTAAAAGCTGTCATATTTCACAGTAAGAGTAACATTAAATAGTTGAAATATATTTTCAGTGGCTACTCTTCAACTATGTCAGCTTCCTTGCAGTTTATGTAATTTAGCACACACATCAATAACGATAGCAGTGAAATAAGCAGTTGTCTGCAGTAAATTATATACCACATCCTTTATTCATGCAGAATTAATGAATGAATCAAGAGGGAATCATAAGAAATAAAAGCTCACATTAATAGAGCACTTTTTGTAACCACAGGATGTCCCAAAGCACCTTATAGCTTATGAAGTACTTTTGAAGTGTTGCCAATGTCATAATGTAGGAAAGATAGCAGTGAATATGTGCACAGGAAGCTCCCACAAGCAGCAATGTGAGAATGACTGAATAATCTGCTTTTGTGACAGTAATTGTGGATAAATATTGACCAGGAGGTAGGGAGATAAATCTCCTGTCCTTCTCCAACATAATACTATTGGATTCATTACATCCACCTGGGAGAGCAGTCGGTTTAACGTCTGATCCAAAAACAACACCTCTGGCAGTGTAGCATTCCCTCAGCATCGCACTGGGTGTGTTGATTTCTACTTTAAAGTCCTAAAATGGAAATTAAACTCACATCTGTCTAACTCAGAGATAAATGTGTGACCAACTGAGCCACAGCTGACTGGACTGGCAAATTCAGGCTCGTGGAGAAATCTATCTAATCTATAGCATTTCCATTTTTTTAAAATGGAGTTACATTCACTCATGTAGCTGAAATTCTTTACAGGGAAAGGGCACCCAAAGTTGTCGGCCCATGGTTCATTCTAGATTAGCACTTATTTCCATAAATTGTAAAAGCATGACTGCTAATCTAGGAACACAGTAAGAGTTTTAACAACACCAGGTTAAAGTCCAACAGGTTTATTTGGTAGCAAATGCCATTAGCTTTCGGAGCGCTGCTCCTTCGTCAGATGGAGTGGAAATTTCTACTCCAACTGACGAAGGAGCAGCGCTCCGAAAGCTAATGGCATTTGCTACCAAATAAACCTGTTGGACTTTAACCTGGTGTTGTTAAAACTCTTACTGTGTTCACCCCAGTCCAACGCCGGCATCTCCACATCATGCTAATCTAGGATCATAGAATCCACAGTTCAGACTTTGAACTTACTCATAGGTACAGCCTGGGTGGAAGGGAGGGCTGGGAAGGTGAACTGGAGATTGGGGGTTTGAAATGGGGGAGAACCATCCGAAGATGCCAGCAGCCAGTGGTGCTATTGTAATGCTAGGAGGAATACATGGAAATGTGACTTTGTCCAGTTCCTGCCAAGTTTGGGAGCAGTATCCTATAACAGATTAGTGTACTCAAAGGGCTTGAACCCAATAAACACTTTGACAGCCAATGCAATTCTAGGAGGATCAGATCAAGGAGAAGGATTAAATCCACCAAGAGGCCACCTTCAGCTGTTCCACCTCTTATTCTCCTGGATGACTGGTAATCATGTGAATGCATGAAACAAATAAAGGTCACATTAAAATCAAGCCCATTTGTTTTTGCCAAAGCAGACCTCTGACAAAGGATCATCCTGATTCAAAACGTTGGCTCTATTCTCTCTCCACAGATGCTATCAGACCTGTTGAGATTTTCCAGCATTTTCTGTTTCTGCTTATTTTTTTTAAACGGACTGCAATTATTCTCCTTTCCCTCAATTTCTTTCACTTAAACATAGAAACATAGAAAAACTACAGCACAAAACAGGTCCTTCGGCCCCACAAGTTGTGCCGAACATATCCCTACCTTCTAGGCCTACCTCTAACCCTCCATCCTATTAAGTCCCATGTATTCATCCAGGAGTCTCTTAAAAGACCCCATTGAGATAGATAAAGGAGGTTCTGATTTTTTTTTTATTTGACCAAAATCTTAAAGACACCTGAATGAAATGTCAGAGTCTCTGCCTCATTTCTAAAATTTCCATACTCAGCCTTTACCTCAACCTTAATCTGCTATCATTTTGCTACTTTAAACTCATCTGAATTATTAGATTATTCTTCAGTGAAATGGTCATACATAATCATTGCATACCACGGAAGATGATGCAAAGGAAGCTAGAGTAACATACAGAAAAACGTGTGTGTACCTCTGTCACTGTCATACAGATAAGCAAACTTGTCCCATTGATAATATTCGATCAAACTAAGAAGAGCACCCTTGAGGTCTGGCCTCATCTGTATGACAAATTGATGCAGGCCATCGGCAGGAAAGCTCGGGGTGATGAAAGAAACATGCAGTGTTCCGCAGAATGACGTAAGCGTATTTACAGACTTCTTGTCATAAAATCCAAAAATAGCATAGACTCCTCTTGAAAACTGGGAACAGACTGTGAGAGAAAAAAAAACATCAAACAGATTTGTTAAAATTATGTACACTCAACAATCAATCAGAATTTTGTTGCTACTAAACACATTCACTGAGATCTTCCACCTTCAAATGTATAACAACAGTGCTGTTTATAGAGAAATGGAAAGTTAAGGTTAATTCATAACCAAAAGGGAAAGGTGTTCTTTCACGATAATAGAGCCGTACTGAAAAGAATCAGAATCAAGGCCCTTCTCATAAAAGACATTTGCCCAACTGCTAGGCTTCTAAAAGAAATCTGTGATTTCAGTCATATGATGATGTAGATTTATCTATTATAAACTAAAGCAGTTAGCATCATTTTGTTTGCCATTTGTGAATTATCAAAAGAATTAGGGTGTAATCGTGCAAAAAACTGAGCAAGTGAATCATACAGTGCAGAAGGAGCCATTCGGCCCATCGAATCTGCACCAACCCCAATCCCACCCAGGCCTTATCCCCATAACCCCATGCATTTACCCTAGATAGCCCCCCTGACACTAAGGGGCAATTTTTTAGCATGGCCAATCCACCTAACCCGCACATCTTTGGAGTGTGGGAAGAAACCTGGAGGAAACCCACACAGACATGGGGAGAATGTGCAAACTCCACACGGACCGTGACCCAAGCCAGGAATCAAACCTAGGTCCCTGGCACTGTGAGGCAGTAGTGCTAACCACTGTGCCATCGTGCAGCTTCAAGGTTTGCTTTAACCACTTTAACTCTCCATCTTATTCTCAATTTGAACTCTGTCCTTACCTTCCTGCACTGTTCTAATGAAGCACAATGTAAGATGAAAAAAGAACACTCATCTTTTTACTTGCACTTTACAGCCCTATTACTTAAAATAACATGTAACATGCAACTTCAGTGCCTAACTACAGTTCATATTTTCCCTCAGACAAGGGTGCCAGTAATGTAGAATGGAGGGACCAGAGTTGTGGCAATGGCGAGGTTATGAGTTCGAGCTGAGTATAGGAATCTTCAGTACATGGCTGGCAGGGCAGAGCCAGATTCTCTGACCCTGCTCACAGCACGGTGGGACAGTGGTTAGCACTGCTGCCTCACAGCCCAGGGACCCGGGTTCGATTCCCGGCTTGGGTCACTGTCTGTGTGGAGTTTGTACATTCTCCCCGTGTCTGCGTGGGTTCCCTCTGGGTGCTGTGGTTTCTTCCCACACTCCAAAGATATGCAGGATTGGCCGTGCTAAAAAGTGAACGAAGATACGGCTGAGTGTCAAATTCTCCATCCTTGCTGGCAGCGGTGGCAGGGCGTGAACAGCTGGAGAATGATGTCCATGGTGTTTATGAGGGAGGCGATGGCCTAGTGGTATTATCGCTAGACTATTAATCCAGAGACTCAGCTAATGTTCTGGGGGACCCGGGTTCGAATCCTGCCACGGCAGGTGATGGAATTTGAATTCAATAAAAAAAAATCTACTGATGACCATGAAACCATTGTCGGTTGTCGGAAAAACCCATCTGGTTCACTAATGTCCTTTAGTGAAGGAAATCTGCCGTCCTTACCTGGTTTGGTCTACATGTGACTCCAGTGCCACAGCAAGGTGGTTGACTCTCAACTGCCCTCCAAGGCCAACTAGAGATGGGCCATAAATGCCAGCGATGCTCATGCCCTAGGACTGAATTTTAAAAATCTGACTTTCTTCCACCACATTCCTGGACCTATAGCGCTTTCGGAATTTTCCCGATTTTCCATGCATCCCATCCATTTAGCTATTCCACTGTAACTATTTAATCCTGATCTAGGATACAACATTTGTTACTCTAATTTATCTCATCATCCCCTCCTTTTATCTTACGCCATCATCACTTATGCCATTTAATCACCTCCTGCCTTCTGCCGAAATAGGAGCTTTTGTTTCTCCCTGGTTCTGTTCCACCTTATATCAGTAATATCTTTCTGAGAAAGCGCCATAAAACTTGAAACTTTAGCCCAACCTCGTCCCTCCACAGATTCTGGGTGATCAGTTAAGTATTTCCAGCATTTTCTGTCTTTATCACAATTAGCTTGTTCATTGCAATATTTATTTTTATTATTTTAGTGGAGGCATTAACACATTTAACAGAGATGAATTTCAGATGAATGCATTAAGTTGGTATCCCGGACCATAATTCCATAATTTCCTTTGGTTACCTTGGGATTTTATTAAAAATATTACAAAATAAGACACTTTGAAATTAATTTTCATATCAATCAACATCCCAGTATGTACATACCTTTGTCTGCAAAGCCTTTATTAGCCATACCATTCTTTTTTTGCCACCCACAGTAAGTTTGAATATTGTCTATTTTAAATCAGCTGAAATTCACTGGCATTTTTCTTTTGGTAATACACCACAATCAGTAAAATAACGTAACACTTTATGATATAATATAGCAAACATCCAGAAAGTTCTGGAGCATCAAGTCAATCAGTGAAGTTGGAGTTTCTCCCCAATTAACCAAATCTGATATTAACACCACAGAATCCCGAACCAGCAGCTTGCAAATTAATTGACAAAAACTATGAAACAAACTTTTTCCTATGTTTCTTGGACTGACATGGTGGGCCCGGTTTTACCATCATTTTGCCATCATTTTACCATCATTCGGGTGCAAAAACTTGGTAAAGTCGGGTGTGAGGCACTTCCTCCTTTACTACCGCGTCCGCCAATCAGGAATCGGCGCGAATCAGACATGCTCAATAAAAGTCCGATTCGGGCGCTCCATCAGTGAGGGTTAGTGAGGAGGTAAGTGCATGGCGTCCGACAGCTCTCTGTTACTCACGGGTGTCCTGTTGTTGCGGCCATTTTCTGTCTCAGGTCAGTGATGGCTCTGCGAGTGTGTGGGGAATTGGGGGCTCTGCAGGGTCTCTGATGCCCGACTTGCAGTACGGACCCAGGTCTCAGCACTGACCTCGGGTCTTGCGGTGCTGCTGGGTCATAGTGCACTCAGCTCACTTCCAGCTGAAGGATGTGCACAAAGCCTTTGCAAATTGCACTGCTGCAGCCTCTTAACTTGGCAAGGAGCTGTGATTGTGGGGAGCATGTGGCTGGGGGACTTGGGGTGGGTGCTGTGATTGTGGGGAGCATGTGGCTGGGGGACTTGGGGTTATGGACAGTGACTGTTGATGTGCTAGGGGTAAGCAGCATTCCATAACCTCTACATGTGTTCCTCTCCATCTCCCCCCGCCTTTTAGAGTGACAACATGGCTTTTTCTAAGCAACAAATAGATCTAGCTAGATCTAGCTGTCCTTTTGGTTGCTGCTGGAGCTGCGGAGGAGGAGCAAGAGGAAGAATTGTGGGAACAAGAGGCCTTACCACTTTCAAGACCAGAGGGAGACGACCACCAGAGGCAGGAGGTGGCCGCCATTCACCCAGAGGGGGGGGTTGTAGAATGAAGGAGCAGAGACCCCAGCAATTCCGTGCACGAGTGTCCTTCGATCAGATGTTGGGTATCGTGTGCCGCTGACGTCTCTGACTCCAAAAGGAGACCATGCAACACCTGTGCAACCTGTTGCAGGACCTGGCACCAAGAGGCGGGGGGGGGGGGGGTGTGTGTGCAGGGGGGCACCCACTCTCGGTGGCTGTCAAATTGACAGCCACTCTAAACTTCTACGCGACAGGTTCTTTCCAGACTCCGAGCGGAGATCTCTGTGGCATCTCCCACTCTGCCCTTCACCTGTGTGAGGCAGGTCACTAAAGCCCTGTATGCCCGGGCTGGCCAGTTCATCAACTTCAACCTGGACCAGGCGCAACAGGAAGCCCGGGCTGTAGGGTTCGCGGCCATTGTGGGGATGCCTAACGTGCAGGGGGCGATCGACTGCACACATGTCGCCCTCAAGGCGCCCCTACAGAATCTGCGAAGATTTGTAAATAGGAAGGGAGTTCCACTCCCTGAATGTTCAGCTAGTGTACGACCATAATATGACCATCGTGCACGTTTACACCAGACATCCAGGCAGCGTGCATGACAGCTTCATTGTCAGGAGCTCGGACATCCCTAAGGCATTCGAGGTGGAGCCCAGGCTGCGGGGGTGACTCCTGGGTGATATGGGTTAGCCGCTTCGGACATGGCTGATGACGCCTGTGCAGAGGCCTGTGTCTGAGGCGGAGGCCCGCCATAATGAGGCCCATGTAGCCAGCCACTCGACAGTGGAGAGCATTGGGCTCCTCAAGATGTGATTTTGGTGCCTGGACTGATCTGGCGGGGCCCTCCAATACAGCCCAGTGATCTGTTCCCGCATAGTGGTCGTGTGCTGTGCCTTGCACACTCAGGCTCTACAGAGAGATGACTTCTTGGAGGAGAAGGAGGAACGCGGAGGCTGACCAGCCAGTCGTCGCAGGGGAGAATGACCAGCAGGTGGAGGAGGAAGAGAAGGAGGAGAAAGATGAGGAAGAGCATACCGGGGAATACCAACCAGCCGCTTGAGGGCTGGCAGCCCAAATGAGGCATGCGAAGGCAGCAAGGGAGGCCCTGATAACCAGGCGGTTCACTCATTAGGGGTTTGTGTTTGTGGGTTCTATCTTCACCCACACCCCCCGCCAAATTCTTTCTATATCTTGCACATTGTCAAACCAGAGTGGTGGGCCTGGATATGCTGTGTTTTTTGGCAGGCAGGAAGGTGATGATGACTCACTAAGCACCATTATGATGATGCCCTGGTGCAAACTAGTCTGACTCCTATCTGAGCTTCGCATGCACGCTGGCACCTGGGCCCACGTCTGTGTAGTGGGCAAGGGATCTGAAATCCCCATACAAGGCCCCAGTGTCTGGGGAACCAATGCCATCCTTTTCTCAATGACACATCATTGAGGGGCCTCCCCAATTGACATCAACATGAAGCATCCCTCAGGCAATCATCAATCGAACAGGATTCATAATCGAGACAAATTAATCACAGGTGGGTGGTGATAAAACATTTATTTACATTAAAGGTGTTTAAATAAGATGTTCTAACATAAAAACTTGTGAACAGAAATTGTTACGGTGCTTAAATATCTTTCTAACTAATGCAGCCCTTCACCCGTGCCACCTCAGTGCAACTACAACATCCTAACCTCACGTAGTCTACCACTACGTCTCAGTGACTCTCCAGAATGTACATCGGAGGTGGAGGGGGCAGCTGCCTACCTCGCCCCGTGGCCTGTGATGCGCGTGGCGGGTGTTCTCTGGAGGTCCTGGACCTCCTTCCAAGTATCTGGGATGTTTCCATGACACCTTCTTCATCCTGTTGCCCCAGAGATGTCCCGGTGTCAGAAAGGGGGGGGGGAGCATGAAGGTGTAGACACAGCCACAGTCTCCTGGTTGGAAGGCCCCCGCATGGGCTCGAGCCCTTCCTCCCCCCCTTGGGGTTCCTGTGGGCCCCTGGGTCATTCCATAGGATGGCGGTGCTTCTGCAGTGATCTCCAGAAGCTCCGACATCACCTGGCACTGCCAGTCCTGGAGGACCACTTGTGTCCTACCCATGATGGTCGAGCCCTCTGTGATGGCCACTTGAGTCGGGGCCACCTCTCAATGGCCACGGCAAGTGCCCTCTGAGATTGGGCCACGCACTGCAGGCCCTCAGCCATGGCCCTCTGAGACTGGGCCATGCTCTGCAACCCCACAGCCATGACTCTCTAAGACAGGGGCATGTTCTCAATGGCTGCTGCCATAGCCCGCTGTGTCTCAGCGCTGTCTGCTGAGTCTCCTGCAAGCTCTCGAGCATCTCAGCTATGGGCCGCAGAATCCCGAGAAGCCTGTTCAGTCCCTCAGCTGTGGCCCGCTGTGACTTGGCCACGGCCTTCTGGAACTCTGCTGTGGCCTGTGACTTGGCCATCGCTTTGAGCCTGCCACTCATGGTGAGGATCCCCTGCCCCAGGCTTTCCACTGTAGATGCCACCCTTGCAGTGTTGGCCTGGGAAGCACACAAGAAAGGCAATAACTGGTCCACCTGAAAGCTTTGGGATTCCTCCCAACAGCCTCGCAGTCGGTCTCGTGTGGTCGTCAGCCCCTCCTGCATTCCCTGGCTCTGTTGCTGCATCTCCAGCAGCTGAGGGAGAAGTGATCTCAGAGGACCAGCCTGGGGCCAGCTGTGTCCCTGCCTCCGGCAGGCCCCTGCATGCCAGAGGCCTCGGACGTTCCCTCCTCCACCATTATCAGATGTGTTGTGCTCACCAGAGAGTGACCCAGAAGGCTCAACACTAACTGGACCCACCGACATGTCAGTATCTGGGATGGTGAGCTGTGAGATGGCAGCTGACGCAAAACGGTGCCACCCTCGGAGGTCCCTTCACCCATATCCTCCGAGGACTCGTCTGAGCTGTCTGGACCAGGAGGAGCGGGAGCTGTAGCTGGGGCCTGTCATCCAGAAGGCCCCGGGGCATCCGGATCTGTCCCTGCAACACAGGAGACAAGGTTAACTGCAAGGGAGGGAGAAGAATCCGGGATGCCAAACACATGATTCACATGTCTCCATTGAACATAGAATAAAGAAACAAGAAAATTACATCACAGGAACAGGCCCTTCGGCCCTCCACGTTTGTAGCAACCAGGCTGCCCATCTTATTTGTAACCCCCTACCCTGGGTGGTGGGAGCGTGGAATCGACTGCCGGTAGTGGTGGTGGAGGCGGATTCGATAGGGTCTTTTAAGAGACTTTTGGATAAGTTCATGGAAGTTAGTAAGATAGAGGGTTATAGGTAAGCCTAGTAGGTAGGGACATGTTCGGCGCAACTTGTGGGCCGAAGGGCCTGTTTGTGCTGTAGCATTTCTATGTTCTATGTTCTCTATGTTCTGGAGACCATACGCCTATATTCCCATCCCATTCACATAACTGTAGAGATGCCCCTTAAAGGTCACTAGCGTATCTGCATCCACGACCTCCCCCGGTGGCAAGTTTCAGGCACCCACTACGTTAATGTGCAAATAAATATGCCTCATACATCTCCTTTAAACCTTGCCCCTCACACCTGAAACTCGTGCCCGCGAGAAGTTGCCTCAAAGTGACTGAAGGAATGACAGGTGCTCACGTCTTGACAGCAGCCTGACCATGCTGTCACTGACAGCCGGCATTTCCCCTTCTCTGGAGAAGCTCCAGCACTCGCTCCTCAAAGGGAGTGAGGACCCAGAGGTCTGGCTCACCACCCTCCTGTCTTCGCCCTCTCACTGTTGTTGTGCTCAGACTTCTCCTGTGGAGACAGAAGGATCCATGAAAGAAATGGTGGTGTGACTCCTGCACAGTATCAGGTGGTGGCCCTTAGAGGGTAAGCACAGTGGGGCTCATTGGGGGGAAAGGAAGCTGGAAGAGGCTTAGGGGTCAGGAGCTGGAAGTATGCAGGGTGCTGGGGATGGGAGGATCTGGGGGAAATTCAGGGGAAGATGCAAGATGGAGTTCAGCACTCACCCTTGCTGCACAGATGAGATCATTGACTTTTTTCCGGCACTGCTTCTCGGTTCAGGGGACCAGTGCCCTGGCACTGACCGAGGGGGTGCTTTCCTCCCAGGCTGCATTTTCATCAGCTCCCTTTGGTCCACGTCCTCCTGGGGGGAAGAGGGTGTCCCACCTCACCACTGCTGCATCCGGCAGCCTCCCCAGGTTGCCCTCAGAGAATCGGTCGTGCACACAGTTTCTGCAGGAATACCTGCCTGACCAGTCCTGAGTTTTTAATGGTGCTGCCCCTCGTTAGGGCAGATCAGCTGCAGGCAGTTTGGCAGAGCATTCCAGCAAGTTCCATTCAGTTTGCTTGTTGGCATTGAGGGAAAAGCAAGTGGGCACTTGCAGGTGTGCTGATGGGGAGGGAGGCGGGTGGTGGATGAGTGCCTCAATGATTGGGGACACGGGAGAGAGAGGGAGGCATCACACAGCTATCAGAATCTGGAGGAGATGGGGGCCTTGTGTGGGAGGGTCCGGGGTGGGGGTGAGGGGGCTCACTCTGCCTGGTATCTATAGGGTGGAGGGGGGAGGATGGATCTCTCTGCCTGAGATGAGCGAGGGGGAAAGGGGGGGGGGGTCTACTGCCACTCTGCCTGAGATAAGTGAGGGGGAAAGGGGAGGGATCTGCTGCCACTCTGCCTGAGATCACTGGGGAGGAAGGAGGGGAGGGGGCCGGGTGGCGGGCGGATGGGGGGAATAAGGAGGTCAGTAATGTTGTGGGGCTGGGCAATGTCTGTGGGTGCCGGGGGAGGCATTATCCGGCCCAGGCACAATGTGGTAGGGGAGCAGCATTCTATCATTTTGTTTGTCAGCATGTGCAGTTGGAAGTGCCGATCGGAGCAGTAGGGTTTCGGACACGATAAGCCCCGCCCACAGGCTTGTGCAGCACGATTCAGAATCGCTGATGTTTTTTCAGGCATAGTGCGTATGGGGGTGCCAGGTCTAAAAGTCGGATCTGAAACACTCCCAGATTCAAGTCCGCCCAGCGCTTAGAATCAAAATGGTAAAATCGGGCCTGGAGTTTCCATAGTTCAATGACATCCTAAACACAATAAACATCCTTCCTTAAAATGCTTTCTAATAAAAAGAACAGAATCCTGTTTTGAAAATCTGATCTTACTAATCTCTTTTGACATGAAGAGGATAAACTACACTTCTTCAAGTAGTGAGAAACCAGATAGAGCAGGTCGTATAAAAGGAGGCACATATGATAGAGGACTGTAAGTGCTGTCACTATCCCGGAAGAGATTCTGGGAAAATCATTGGTGAAAATACTTGTAATATAATACACTAAATTGGGACATATGAAGTAGGAGCAGAAGTAGGCCATTCGGCCCCTCAATCCTGCTCTGCCATTCAATAAGATCATGGCTGATCTGTTTAGAATTTCGAATTGTACATTCCCATCCACCCCAGATATCCTTTTATTGCCTTGCCTAACAAGAACGTCTAACTTAATTTCTTGGTGAACCATATCTTTTGTCCCCAGAAACTTTCTTTCCATCCAGTCATCTCCAATCAAAAATAAAGGCCAGCTCACGGGATTGCTAAACGTGAACTGCCAGGAAATCAGACATTAATATGTAAGGATTTCCCAGCTGCTAAGGGCAGGGTATAGCTTCAAAAGTAACCATTGTATGGCAAATGTATAAGACTGCTCCATGCAAATGCAGTGTCTTCCCTCTGACATGTTGCGGAGTTGCCGGCATTGGACTGGAGTAGGCGCAGTAAGTAGTCTCACAACACCAGGTTAAAATCCAACAGGTTTATTTGGTAGCATGAGCTTTCGGAGCGCTGCTCCTTCGCCAGGTGAGTGCAGGATTTGTTCCACAAACAGGGCATATATAGACACAAACTCAATTACAAGATAATGGTTGGAATGCGAGTCTTAACAGGTAATCAAGTCTTTACAGGTGCAGACAATGTGAGTGGAGAGAGGGTTAAGCACAGATTATAGGTGTGAATTGTTTCCAGACAGGATAGTTAGTGAGATTTTGCAAGTCCAGGCAAGTCGTGGGGGTTACAGATAGTGTGACATGAACCCAAGATCCCGGTTGAGGCCGTCCTCATGTGTGCGGAACTTGGCTATCAGTTTCTGCTCGGCGATTCTGCGTTGTCATGTGTCTTGAAGGCCGCCTTGGAGAACCTTTACCCGAAGATCAGAGGCTGAATGCCCGTGACTGCTGAAGTGTTCCCCAACAGGAAGGGAACACTTCTGCCTGGTGATTGTCGAGCGGTGTTCATTCATCTGTTATCGTAACGTCTGCATGGTCTCCCCAATGTACCATGCCTCGGGACATTCTTTCCTGCAGCGTATCAGGTAGACAATGTTGGCCGAGTCGCAAGAGATTGTACCATGTACCTGGTGGATGTTGTTCACACGTGGGATGATGGCATCTGTGTCAATGATCCGGCACATCTTGCAGAGGTTGCTGTGGCAGGGTTGTGTGGTGTCGTGGTCACTGTACTCCTGGAGGCTGGGTAGTTTGCTGCGGACAATGGTCTGTTTGAGGTTGTGTGGTTGTTTGAAGGCAAATAGTAGGGGGTGTGGGGGTGGCCTTGGCAAGATGTTCGGCTTCATCGATGACATGTTGAAGGCGCCGGAGAAGATGAAACAACTATATGATGACATCAACAAGTTCCATCCCACCATCAGACTCACCATGTACTACTCTCCAGAATCGGTTGCATTCTTGGACACACGCATCTCCATCAAGGACGGTCACCTCAGCACTTCACTGTACCGCAAGCCCACGGATAACCTCACGATGCTCCACTTCTCCAACTTCCATCCTAAACACATTAAAGAAGCCATCCCCTCCATATACACAGGATCTGCTCAGATGAGGAGGATCACAACAGACACCTACAGACGCTGAATGATGTCCTCCTAAGAACAGGATATGGCGCTCAACTCATCGATTTACAGTTCCGACACAACACAGCGAAAAACTGCACAGACCTCCTCAGAAGCTCCACACAGCTCCAGGGACCTGGGTTCAATTCCCGGCTTGGGTCACTGTCTGTGTGGAGTTTGCACATTCTCCTCGTGTCTGCGTGGGTTTCCTCCGGGTGCTCCGGTTTCCTCCCACAGTCCAAAGATGTGCGGGTTAGGTTGATTGGCCATGCTAAAATTGCCCTTAGTGTCCTGAGATGCGTAGGTTAGAGGGATTAGTGGATAGATATGGGGGTAGGGCTTGGGTGAGATTGTGGTCAGTGCAGACTCGATGGGC